>NC_060169.1:505973-542198 GCF_021292245.1 Micropterus dolomieu | reverse complement strand
CTCTCATCCTACATGTACAGTTTGGTCCAGATGTGAGCATGTACACTGAAGTTACGACAACTTCCGTGTCATGGCGAAGAGTTGATCTTTGACGCCACGCCACGGACACGCCCATTGACGAAAACTTGCAAATAGCACAACTTTTCATCTTCAATGCCTTTAGAAGGCACAACAGAAATTTGAGGTCGGTCGGACTAAATCCCTAGGAGGAGTTCGTTAAAGTACGGAGTGTGTAAATCATCCAAAAATGGCCGTAAAATTCAAAATGACCGACTTCCTGTTGGGTTTAGGCTATGGCTCCAAGAGACTTTTTTGTGCGTCTGGACAAAATACACGTACCACAGAAAATTTGTGCACGTAGGTGAAACGTGCGGCGAGGGCTGCTTTGTTAAAGGTCACTTCCTGTTGCCAGCAGGTGGCGCTATGACTGTGGGTGAATGTCAGCATGTACATGTGTTCAGGGCGGGACTCTCATCCTACATGTACAGTTTGGTCCAGATGTGAGCATGTACACTGAAGTTACAACAACTTCCTGTGTCATAGCGAATCATCGACGCCACGGACACGCCCAATGACGAAAACTCGCAAATAGCACAACTTTTCATCGTCAATGCCTTTAGAAGGCACAGCAGAAATTTGACGTCGATCCGACTAAATCCCTAGGAGGAGTTCGTTAAAGTACGAAGTGTGTAAATCATCCAAAAATGGCCGACTTCCTGTTGACTTTAGGCTATGGGTTCTTGAGGCTTTTTTGTGTGTCTTGATATGATACATGTCCCCAGAAAACTTCGTGCATGTAGGTTGAACGTGAACGAGGGGCTGATTTTTTCCAATTTTCTAGGTGGTGCTAGCGAGTCATTTTGCCACGCCCATGCGCGAAACCTATAAAATACAAAATTTTTCACCATTTTTCTCCTCCTTCTCCTTCTTAATGCCATTTGCAAGAATCCACTGCGCCCGAGTCAAAACAACCAGTCAGAGCCAGGAGCAGTCTCTAATGCAGCGTTAATCACTGCTCGTGCACCTGCTGCGCATCCTTGCTCAGTCGAGCTCAATGTCGTCAGCGCACAGCTCCAGATTTTTTCACTGTCTGAGTAAAAGCAGCAGTAAAAGAACTTCCCATTTCACCTCAGAAACCCGTGCTTCGGGCTCAGTATGTTTGACGCCATGGCGCTCATATCTAAAAGAGGCATGATGACAAACAGCGGGGAATAACTTTTGTCAGGGGACAGTGGGGTGTGTGCTCTGTCCTGGGATGTGTCAGAGGGACGTCTCTGAGAAGATCAGTCAAAGCGAGGGGGTCGGGGTCCTGGCAAGACTCTTGCCGTTGAGAGCGATCCCTACTCAGCGCCTTCTTGTGGGTTTGGTGGGCGGGGCTTAGCGGAGTCATACTATCAGAAACAACCCATACAGTCTATGGGTTATATAGAAGGAACAGACAGAAACATTAAAACTTCATTTCATAAGAATATTATAGGCCAACAATTTCCCCATGAGGGCACAGAAACGGTATACTATAAAAAATATGTGTGTCTATAATTTGGTACATGCCCATCAAAGTTTGTTTCACATGTAGAAATATTAGGCAAACACTGGCTGTTGTTCCAAACAGAAGGCAGCTGCCTCGCTACCGTTTTAGACCGCTGCCTCAGAAGGCATCACTTTCAAATGAAGGCATCTCTGTTTACATTGGTTTAGAACTGCCTCTATCGCAGCACTTATAGTAACGTGTGACGTCAGCACGCCGTCTTGGCTGTCAGAAGAGCCTTAGCATCAGCTAACTAGCTGTTAACTAGCTAACAGACGCCTCAGAAACCATACTTAACAAACCTGGATGGTTACAGTCACGGGCTGATGATAGTTCAGTGTTTAGTTCTCGCTATCGAAGTGAGAAAACTACTAAAGACTTTTAAAAACGTATCTTTGTATACGAATTGGGCTTCTTTGTCCGCCATCTCAGCAATTTTTCATAGGCTGCTGCGGCTGCAGCTTCGCTGATTTATGGGTAATAGGCAGCATCAATTCACCATCGATGCTGCCATCAGGACCGGCCGTTACGAGGGCATTTTGAAGGCATCTTACGCACTTGGTGCCTCGCTGTCCTGTTAGACACTTCCTGAGACGGCAGGTTAGCCCGTCTCGACCACAGCCTCTGACTTGAGTCCAGTGTTAACGCAGACTTCTGAGTTACGTCTACCATACCCTGTACTTCCCGAAAAGTTGTAGTCTGTGTCATATTTACAATGGTTGTTATCGTCGTCGTAACATTCATTTCTTCCAAGGTTTCTGCTAAAATAATTGCATTAGTTGATGTATTAACTCTTTTAGTTATTTCCAAGGGCAAAATGACAAATGTCCCCTGTGTATTATTCACTCTTGGAGTGACTACTGTAGTATATTGTTCCTGAACTCCTTTGGTGACTGTTGACACTTCAACAGGCTCTAAAGAAACAGTTTGGGGAGAACTCAGCAACTATGGCTTCAGCTCTTATTCACACCTCTGACTGGCTTCTTCTTCTCCACACTGGCTCATATGGCTCATTACATATTTAGAGTCATCCCACTTGACCAAATCATAGCTTAAAAAAAAGACATTTGTGACAGTGAATACGTCGTTTGGTTCTTTGATCTTTGCCGGTAGTCGGGCTAAAAAGTCACCAGAGCGAAGTCCATGTTTGAATCAAAAGGTTTTATCCTCAGTACATTGGCTACTTTAGGACTCAGCCTGACAGGCTCGGCTCCACACTGTCAGACAGACTTAACTTTTATCACTTTAAGCAAGACTGTGTCAGACTCAGGTTTGCTTTGAGCACGAGGGTAATCTCAGCGTGCTAACAAGCTAAAGGAATTAGGCCCCAGTCGTCTTTCCAAAACCGACAACTTTACAATCACGCCGACTTTAAGCAGTGATGGTCAGGTGATGTGGAGGTAAGAGGGTTTGTGCTTTATTCGTAACACAACCACATCTCTCTTTTCGTGTGCACAGCCGAGTGCAACATGTCGTCGAGGAGAAACTTTCTGAAAGGGTGCTCGGTCTCATTTGTATGACTCACTGCACTGAGGCTACAAAGACACACAAAGCAGTTCTTGGAGAGAGATCAGGCAGCCGGGAGGAGGATTTAGCTGTCAGTATGCTTCTTCACAGATCCGTCCACACCCCCACTCGGGTTGTGTCCGACAGTTTCTGTAACTTTCCAAAAAAAAGTTTGAACTTCTGTAGCAAACTTTCCTTTTTTGTTCATTCCTGGCACTTTTTGTGTGAACAACCGAGTGCAACGTTGTGAACACCATTCAGGAGAGATTGAAACCAGTATCCCCAGATTCAAACGCTCATCGCCCCTCTGTGACATCTGGCTTTTTTCACACCGCCAGGTACAAACACTTTTGTCTTCTGTTTGATATACACAGGTGTGCACTGATAAAGCATGCATGCAGCAGTCTAGGGCAGCAGTCTGAAGGTTCATGGGTCAGTTTTTACGACGGAGTATTAGGTTATTCTTATAACTTTATTTCTCAAGCAGAATACCATCTAATTGACATTTTTATACATGAATATAAAGTAATGAAATGGACAGCTTCTCTACTTACTGTTTTAAACGTGGTCCGGTCGTCCTTCAAGCCTGTTTGAATGTCAGAGTGAAAGGGTTGAGGCTAATTTACATTTCTGCATTTCGTAGATGCAGAATCTGCAGAAAGAAACGCAGACACCAATTCCACTATGTTGACCTCCTGCTTGCAGAGTCGGCTTCCTTCAGGTTTAGCCCTCAGCCAACTTGTAAAATGATAATCGTGCGGCTCATCTAGGCTTTCCAAATGTTATTGTACCGAATGGATCAACTTCTAGTAGCGAAACCAGTCATTTCATGGGGGTTGTGATGCTCAATAAAATGTGGCCCCTGTTTTACAGCCACTTCTTTTACAATGTAAGGAAAATCTGCCTGGTTTGGCCCTTAGTTAAACTGGCTTCAAAGCACGGAGCACTTCCTGGAGTCCGACCAATCACAGTTATTGCTGTCTGTGTCGCCGTGACATGTAGCAAAATGTTTGGTGTCAGGCTGCGACGTAGATTTGACGCAGAAGTATAAAGCTGCTGTTGTGAGAGAGTGAGGGCGACAGTTACGCACTGTAAAAGTCCCAAAAGACCTCAGAGTAGGAACAGGAGCCACACTCAGTAAACACAGCGACTTTATGTTGGGAGAGCAGCAGGGACGGTCGTTACACCCTGGACCAGTCCCAGAACCTCGTCGACCGGCCGGTGTTGACAATAAATTCATGTTTTCACAGTACGGTCGGAGTCAGATTAGCATTTAAATAAAGATTGTTGTGGCACCATTATTGGATGTGAACAGTGAAAAAAGGTTGTGTGGGAAATAAAGATGTTTAGATAAGTTTATTATCATTGATGCACTCATCTACCAAAATCTGTTTGAATTAGAATATTTAAAATGCTTTTCATGACAAATATCGATATGTGATTCATTTTGATTCAATTAATTAATAAATAACTAAACTACAAACAAGTTACAAAACTTGTAATTCATTTTATTAATTGCTTGACAGCCTTATTTATTATTATTATTATTATTATTATTATTAACAAGGTTCAAACTTCAATTAAAATCTGACTAACTATCAGTGCATAAATGAAAAATAAATGACGTGCATTAACTAACGCTGCTGGCACACTGGATGTCTCCATCTTTGTATATTGACTCTCATCACAGAAACGGTTGCCGACCCCTGGCCTAAACGGTTTCCACTGTCCTTCAGATCATGCCTATTAATGCTGGTGAATATGGAGAAGTTACCATCTTTCCAGCAAGAGTTGTAGTCCATCCATCCATCCATCCATCGTGAACCGCTCATCCTGCGTACAGGGTCGCGGGGGACTGCAGCCAATCCCAGCTGACATCGGGTCAAAGTACACCCTGGACAGGTCAACAGTCCATCGCAGGGCAGGAGTTTAGTGGGATACACATTCTTGTAGACTGCATTTTCAACTTAATGTAAACTAGCTATCATAAATTCGGGATTTTATAATCTGAATATTGTGTCGCCATTATAGGTTTAGCGAGGGTAGCGTATTAGTGCAGACACAGAGGACACAGACACTCCCGTTTGGCTTCCTGGTTATCAGTCGTTGTGGATCCTTCCCCTATTTGTCAGGCTCCTATCACGTGATCTCTCTCCGGACAAATTGCAAGTGTTACTGACCTTAATGTCTTTGCTAGCAGCTCCTCTATCGTCGAACCTTCTGCAACTGCGGAGTAGACAATCTGCTTCCTGTTTACACCGGCATGCGCATGCCCAGTGAACATGAACGATGACGTGAGGTGCGTTTTCACTCGTTTTGGTATGGACAGAAATAAATTCTGTTACGGAGATCGTTTTCATTATGGAATAATGTGGTTGTAGCCTCAGAGGGAAGAATGGCCACTTGGGACATGACTGGCTGGCTTGGTTAAACCTCAGAGTGCACTTCACTGTCCTCTGCTCTTTGTTGCATGACCATCAACACAACTCTGGGATGAGCGCTTACACCATTTATCAGTTCAACCAACTAAATTATCCATATCTGTACTCAGGATACTAAAACATTTGTTCATTGTCGTACTTGTAAAAAGTACATTATCTGTACCAGCTGCTCGTTTCAGCGGAGTGTATCATTAGTAAAATACTGGTGCATGTACTTACTGTGCTGCATTATGTTTTAATGTGAGTCTTACGGCATGCACTTCCTGTCACTGTGGATTAGCGCTGCACTGCTGCACCGCCCGCAGAGCAACTGTTTGGATACTTCAGTCTGTCTTCTGATCTATGAACGAGATGAGCGGGGACAGAATATTGATGCAGAGCGTACCTGCCACAGGACATGACACTGAATTCAATATTTAAGTTTGGCGGTAGAACAGGTTGAAGCGCAGCTGTTGCAGTCAAGCAGCTCCCTCACTGTCACCTTTAATTAGGTTTTATTTTTCTTTCATTCTGATGTAGTTTCAGCTGATTACTCTCTGTTACGCCACATTAAGCTGCTGTATTTTCTATTGAGTGAATTTTTTATTTTTTTTTTTCTTTTCATATTTGTTGTTACTCTGTAAACATGCTGCTGTTCTCACAGCATGGCCTGATAACCCAGGGCCACTGGTTTCATTTAATCTAATACTGATTCATTTTAGGCGCTTCATTCACAGTAAGGTACATTAAGCTCATTCAGCTCCATCCATTTTATAATGTTCTTGTTTAATCAACTATAATTTTATGAGAACCGGCCCGAGCTTCTGTGTGCCTCAACAAGACGAAATTCAAATCAGTTCAATTCAGTTTTATTTTCATAGCTCTGAATCACAACAACAGTTATCTCACTGCACTTTTCATATAGAGCAGGTCTAGACTGTACTCTTTGTAATATTATTTACATTTCCCACCATGAGCAAGTACTTGGCGACACAGGCAAGGAAAAACTTCCTTTTTAGAGGCAGAAAGCTCGAGCAGAACTATGACTCAGGGAGGGCGGCCATAATAATAAGTCATTTAGTTGATGCTTTTATCCAAAGCGACTTACAAATGCTGTACATATGAGAAGTCGCACGCCTCTGGAGCAACGAGGCGTTATGTGTCTTGCTCAGGAACACATTAGTGAAGGTGTCGCAGAGGGAATTGAACCCACACCAGAGGCATGTGTCTGATCCACTGCCCCGTCGCCATCTGTTCTTAGCATTATGATGTGGGCAGCAATGCAGATGTGGACGCCCGTCACTGTTATCTTGAGATTACTTGTTTTGCCCGTCCAAGAGTCAAAAAACTAGAAGTTTAGCTACATAAAACAAAAACTAACAGCAAATTTTCACATTTGAGTTGTTGACTATTTAATCAATGAATTAGTCATTTCTGCACTAGTGAAGATGAAGGGTTAGTTATTCTGTTGGAGATCAGGCCTGACACTGTGGTCACATAAGCTCTGGTCCTGAATCAGACCTCAGGTGTCCTTGACTGCAGCTCTACCTGCAGCTTCCTGCCATCACATGTGACCTCAAGGCCCCTTCAGATCCAGATGAAGAGCTCTCTGAACATGCCAGGAGATCCAGCAAGCTGGAGGAGACACTCAGACTGCCTCGGAGGGGCTGCAGGAGAGCCAACTATAAACAACACAAGGGGAGACGCTGATATCGGCGCTCAGGCATCATTAGAGGGCAGAGCAGCGAGAGGCGAGTCGAGACGGGACAGGAGGCATTAATTAATGATCTATCAGAGCAGCAGAGGAGAGGACAAGGAGCACTTCACACTGAGAGGGGAGATTAAAGTGGGCGGACGGGTTTCTAATGATGGAGAAGGAGATTCAGATGAAAGAAATGAGCGAGATGCTGAACAAAGACTTTTTTTATTTGCACAAAGGACTTGTAGAAGTCCTGTTCTGTCCCATGAGGATGTTTGAGATGATCATTTGTTATTTCTTTAAGCTATTTTATAACAATTCTCCTCGTTTTATTTTTTCTCAGAGTCGGTTTACCTAAATCATGAAACACCATTTTTCCCCTTGTTGCATTGAGCCATTTCACAGAACTTCAGTAAAATACGGTTTTCCTGAGGCTCTGAGATAGTTTCCTCTGATGCTGCACGTCTAGTACAATGGAGGTGAATTACATTTCCTTTGTGTTCCTTCAAACATTTAAAATATGTCAAAACTTAATCCACAGACGTCACTCCGGGCCTTTTTCAGTCTGCCTCAAGTAGAATATATGGATAACTTTCTATAAAAACCTTTCACGAAGGATTATTCATACATGTTATGTTAGTGGATATTTGTACAGCCCCTGTGTGTTTTTAACTCCTGGATATAACTAGTGATGCACCGAAATGGAACCGAACACAGAATACTGAACAAGGTTTTTCACAATTTATTTTTGCCAATTTCTTTTCCCCCACTGCATAAATTAAATAGTCAAAATGTGCTTTTTCCTCAGTGTTTCCCACAGGATTTGGAGAGTCTATGGTGGGGGGGGCCTGAGTGTGGTTCTCGTCCAGCGTAACACGAAGACTTCACAGCCTGTCTTCATACTAAAGAGACAAACTGACAGGATAAAGTCTCTAACCTGCCTGTCAGCTCGCTCTGGGCCGCTTCACTTACCGTAAAGGCTGGAATATGTGCGCACTCCAAATGTAGGCGCGGCTAGCTTAATCTCCTTCTCACAGACGAGAGACAGAAACACTCAAAGTGGCTCTTTCCTAAGAAGTCAGCCACAGATTACATGTTGTAGCCCAAGTACAAACTATTTAAACCCTACAAACAGGTCACTTTACAAAAAATAACATAACTCTGGTTTCCTGCTTGGTAAGCAGACTTTGTTTTCATTTAAATTCAGTACAGAGTGAACATCTGCTTGGAAAAGGTATGAAAGGTCATTCATCACCTGAACGTTTTATTGCCTTTATATTTTTGATGGTTGTGTGGCGCTGCAGCTGTTGTTGAGTCACATAAGTAACTTTTATTTGAACCCAAACCATGAATTTTTCCAAAACCTAAACAAATTGTGACGTTTCACAACGTTAACCACTAGTTTTAGTTTGAAAGTCTAACTGGACGTTTTATATTTTATTGATAACTTGACCACGGAGCCCCACGCGTGAAAAAACAACGCTAAAGGGTACCCAGTGGGGTTGGGCCTCATTTAAAATTTTACAATACTAATACCATAATCAGTACCCTTAAAGTGATACCGATACCAATGGAGTACTTCATTTGATACTTTGCATAAAATCAGAAATACTTTATTGATTGAGGGGGAAATTCTGCATTCTCCCAAATGCCACCTGTTGAAGCCATAGTAGTTGATTGGCAGACTATTATTACTTTTATTGCTGTTATGGACAAGCAAGGTTACCTATTTTTGTTTGTTTCAAATAACTGTTACATAAAAGTATTGGGACATTGTATGAGATCGCTCCTCATCCTAATTAGTTCATTATTACGGGTAGTGTTACACAGTGAAAGACTATTGAAAGACTAAAGAAATTTGAATGAGAGAGGAGTGAAATAGTTTAGTGACCAAATAAGTTGTGGGAATGAATTTAAGTTATTTTTGATACATTTGTTGAAAACAGCGGCTGCACGTCCAGCTAATCAGACGCAGTGTGGGCTCTGACCAAGCGTGTATATGTGACGAGTTGGTAGTGAAGTCCCAAACTCCCACAACTCCTACAAAAGCCGGTGAGAGTTGCTGTTGCTGTAGGTACTTACTGTATGCTGAGATGTCCCATGTCCCACCGGTGCACATTTACCACAGCGGCACTACCAGTTGTCCCCGGCTCAGAGCACCTCTGCACCGCTATCCTCACCAGCTGGCGGTGCTTGACTCTTGGCTGTGGCGGCCTCTTCCTGTAACTCCTCCGCATTGTATTCTGGCTCTTATAAGAATCTCTGAATGTCTGATTCCAGCATAACACGGTTCCAGTCTCTTCCATACCTACAGGAACATTAGCGTCTGCCAGTGGATGTTCTAGCCAGTTGGTTTTGGACAGGGTGCTTTGATTTTGGAGGCGGTGAGGCGCCGTCCCCCTCTTAAGCCGACTGTCCACTGAGGCACGCAAACCAAAATTGCACAATTCGAATCCGTAGTTCGGACGACAGCCCTAGAGCGAATGAACGGGAAGCTCTGGGTGCAGGCAACATGGAGGGAAGTTAACCATTGTTCATTTGCACGTACTACCCACACTGTAATGATACAAAGCTGGTTGGAAGTTTCCCTTTAGTCAATAATGAGATAACTGGAAGTCTGGTGAGTTCTGACCAACTCTGCTGTGCTTTTGCTTCTTTTAGCTCCTACACTGCAAAAACTGAGCTCTCAAAAACAAGGAAAAAAACATTAAAATGGCGGAAATATTAGTTAAAATAAGAAACGTTAGCTGCCAACAGAACAAGAATATTTCACTTGCTACTTGAAATTCTGGAAACATAAAAGCCTCCTGGCAAGAAGAAATATCTTGTCAGACAAAAAACAAGTATGTTTTGCTTTCAATTAAGATCTTACTAAAATTTTTGTTTTTTCAGTGAAATGTGCTTTTTGGCAGAGGAAGATGACTCGGGGTTTTAAAACTGGCTGAATTGACTAGCAGAAACTAGAAAAAAACATTTAGCAAATCATCACAACTTTAGTGTCTTTAGAGCCCAGTTGGTGTCATGGAGGAGGGGAGAAAAATTTCTATGCACAGATTGATTTGCCTTCAGTCAGTCGGAAGTCTAGAGAAGACGACGAAGGCAAGTGTTTTTGACAGCCGCTTATTTCATCTTACTGAAATCCAAGTTTTTATGGCTGAACTATCTGTCCGATATCAAAATAAAACTATATTAAATCTGAGTGATCCACAGTGAGAGTTACATGCACGGCAAGTTTAATGGCATGAAGGTGATGAGTTATGCTAAATTGAAGCATAATTTATTAATGTGAGTGCACAATTTATTTAATTGTGTGCATGAATTCCATGTTTTGACACATCCTGTGCTCTGTAAGCGCCCAACACACAGTCCTTTATTTTTCAACGTGGTCATTTTAGTTTCTTTAATGGACTTTTAATTTCATGTGTCTCATGAAAGTGTGTAAAATGCTTTCTTCAGATACAGTTTTAGACACTAGATTGCATGTCGCCTTCAGTCCTTTTAAGTGTAAATGGTGCATTAAAGTATTTGAGGTTTTTTTTTTTTTTTCTTTTTAAAACATTCATTAACTTTATGTATAATAGAACATGGGAAGCTTTCATCTTAGATACTACAAAGGGTTTTGGGGAATTGTTATAGTCTCTCTTATTTTATTCTATTCAGCTCTGACCTTTACAGGTTAAACATACTCCATCCACTTCGTCCAAATATGGATACAAAATTCCATTTTTGTTTTGAGGGAAAAGCCAATCTTTCCATAATATACAGTATATTTCATGGACTATCACATATACCAAGCATATTATTAATGTAACCTGGCAATTCCAGAAGATATGGAAGTTTATGTTTCCTGTTGGACTTATGGACTGTCATTGTTTGGATTCGGTGCTTGGTTGTTTTGGATCTTCAACTTCATTTCATCTGTTAGTTTTTTTTAATAAACACTGTGAACTTACCTACCTGAGGCTGCGTTTGGGCCCGATAGTAAATGTCTGGCAGATTTAAAGTGAAATGTATCTAAAATTACATCTAGAATATTAGTATTTAATTTGATGGGGCTGCTGTAATAATCAGTTATGGAGGATTTCAATATATCTCTTAATTAAAATGTGATGTCTCCTCAAACATGCGCTGGAACAAGTTGTGCTACATTTTAAGAGTCCTGGAAAGAAGTGTGAAGCCACTGAAGGGAATTTAAAGGGATTATAGGGAACATAAGGGCTCAAAGTGAGAGATATTCTAAGTTATTATACACTCACAGTACGGGGAATTCACACTTCATACAAAGAGCCACATGAGGAAACAACAGCTTTAATCATTCTGTAATGGACACTGTAGGTATAATGTGAAGAGTATTTTTACGTGGAACCCTAGCAGAGCAATGGAGGGCGTCGGGTAGTTTAGAATAGAAATAATTGATGTTAAAATGCTGCATGTAGCACGAATAATTAAGGTTAATGTCAAACGATTCATCTGTATTAAATTTCCACATTAACCCAGACGACACGGCCGCGTGGAAAGAATACAGCGCTGCTTCAGTAATAACTTAAAGATCCCATCGTGTTCCTTTTCTTGGAGCTCCCACGCTGAACGCCAGGCTGCTGTTTTATTAATGAAAGGCAGCACGCACAAAGATGTCTCATTAATTTTTCATGTATATCTACAGAGAAAATGAAATCTTCTCCCGAACCTTTTCAACCTCACCTTCCCGCCGAAAAGGAAGTTAACAATAATCAGGACTTGGACGCGCGTTATCGAGGCTCAGTGCTTCATTCACAACTCAGCCGTCCTCTCTGTGAGCAGAGGAACGCAATTTATTCAGCTCGCTGAGGAGAGAGCCTTATCTGAGAGGCAGAGTAAAAAGGGAATTAATGAGACACAGAAACACACAGTGATGAGCTCCAGTCAGCTGGCTCTGACCTCTCTCTTCCTCCTCCTGACCAGATTTCACAGCAGTTTCAAACCGAGCCATAATCTCACTCTTTTAAATGGTGTGATATTTTCATCATGAGATTTTAATCAAACTGTGAATTATTTACTGATTAAAATGGCTCGAAAGTTTAAACTCAGTCTGAGTTTTCTGCTTTCAACATTTAAATGAGTCATCCTCAGCGGTGGACAGTAACTAAGTACATTTACTCAAATACTCCACTTAAGTACAAATTTGAGGTACCTGTACTTTTCTTAAGTATTTTCTTTATATATTAAAATACCCAACAGTATAAAAGTACAGCTGAAACTTTTCTGTTGCTTGACAGAAATTTAATTCGTAATTATTTTGATCGTTTTTCATGTGAACACATTTCATGTTTGCAGCTTCCCAAATGTGATCTGCTGCTTTTCATTTTAATGAATTTATTTGTTAATAATGTTGAGCTTTGGACTGTTGGTTAGAGAAAATAAAGCACCATGAAGGCATCACTTTGGGCTCTGGGTTACTGTGACGGCATTTCTCACTATTTTCAGAACTTTTACAAATAATCGATTAATGGAGAAATGAATCAGCAGATGAATTATTATTATTATTAGATGAAAATAATTATTAGTTGCAGTTCGATACAAAAACGTTCAAAATGAGCTCCAGCTCAACAACTACAGCAGTAAAATGCTGCTCTTACATTATGATATGATATGATATACTTTATTGTCCCCGTGGGGAAATTTGTTTTGTGCTGTGATGCTGCACACATGCAAACAATAAATAATTTACAATCAACAGACAACCAGATATCCTGGGTAAAACGTTTTACCCAGCTGCTGACAATGCACATGGTTCAAACCGTCTATTGCACTCCTAACAGTATTACAAGGGAAGGTAGCAGTATCTGTTTGAATTAAGTGGCGTGTTTCATGTTAAACCGTGGTCTGCAGATCTGGGCCAGGGATCAGCTACCACACTGATGCACCTTGCACTCTGTTTGTGTTAATTACACCGCTTTAGGGGTGTTTTGGTTAAAGACACATAGAGAGGTTTGTTTTGTTCTTTTATTTGTAGTTTGTACTTCCTTGTTTAGGAGGGATCTCTTTTTGTTATGTTGTGTTTTTTGCTTTACATCTCCAGCGAGCTAGACTTTTGTTGAAGGCTGATGGAAAGGGCACAAATGAATTTTTAAACGGTTGAGTCTGCATTTGAAGACTCTGTATCTTTTGCCTGATGGTAAAAGCTCGTACTCAGAGTGAAGGACATGGGATCTCATCGATCGCTTAAAACCCAGCAGATGAATTCATGATGAAAATAATTATTAGTTGCAGTCTGATATAAAGCAGTTCACAATGAGCTTCAGCTCAACAACTACAGCAGTAAAATCCTGCTTTGACTTGAAAGCATGAGGAATAATAATCTCATGATATAACAGTAACAGTCACAGTGGACATTTATCTGCATTTTTAATGCAGACTTTTAACTTTAGTACTTTAAATCCATTTGATTATACTTACATTCTTTTATTTAAGGAACATTTTCAATGCAATACTTTTACTTGTAACAGTGTTGTTTTATTTACAGTGGTACTCAAGTAAAGGGTTTGAAAACTTCTTCCACCACTGCATATCTTCCCCCTGAACACCCAGCAGACACAGAGCCACATAATCATCTCGCTGTTCATCCAGCACCTTTTAGGGTTTGTTTATAGTTTGTGGAGTGATTGTGTTGAGTTGCTGCCCGAGACCAAGTTGTGACACGATGTGACAGACGGGATAATATCACAGTGCACAAAACTAAATTGCTGCATCTGCAGATTTAGAATACATTTAAAATGAGCTCGGTTACACTCGACAATCCCTTGAATCTTCGTAGTTTACAATGCGTGTTGAAACCTGCAGTATGACAGAACGGGTGTCAGAGTCTGAGCCTGTGTCACATCCCCTTACTGCGAGGGAACGTTGCACTTCCACTCAACGTACAGAGTCTGGAAGTAGTACCAAATATTTTATTGAACATTCAGGTGTTTCAGAAAGTCAAGTAGAACTTTATTTGTCCCCAGACGGTCAATTAGTTTTGTAGCAGTAAAAAAAGCAGTAAGAACACAATATCAAAGGGAGAAGTAAAAACACAGAATACACGTGTATACTCTATGTTTTGGTACCACTGAGATAAAGGCAGTATTTACCATGGTGGTTGGGTGGTTTAACAGTGAAATGGCTGAGGGTATGAAGGTGTGTTTGGCGAGTGGGAACCTGAAGGCAGGGTCTGAAAGCCGAGGCGCAGAGCGCTGATGGATTCTGCTTCCTTTAACAGCTGTTTGTTATGTAGATCAGACTTTTCTGTTGAGTACCTGTCATACTGCTGCGGACCTTGATCACCTTAGTTAATGCGTTTTACAGTTTAAGATTGAGAGAAGCACCAACAGAACTGTCCATCATAGGGTAGGACTTTGTTATAGCGGCTTTCAGTTTGCAAATGGTGTCTTTATCCAATGAATTCTCAGCTCACAGGCTTATCCCTCACCAGTGACCGTCTCGGTTCACTAGTTAGTGAGCTGAAATTGAGCTGTGTTTCAGTCAAGCACTGAACAAATATTTTTAATGAACTGATTCTAATGATAATATAATAATTATTATAATATAATTAATTTAACCCAAATCATGATGCTTCCTGAACCAAACCAAGCTGCAATCGTTGAGAGGGCAAATCATGTAGGACTGTGGAGCCGCAGACAGACCTACTGGAAACAAACTGCTGTGGAGACACCACTGAAGAAGAGTGCAAAATTGTGTCCCAATTACAAGGCCGTGTCATGTGTGTCCATCATAAGAGTTATTGGCTAGTAGACTGAACCCGCAGGTTGTTTAATTTTCATTGCATGTTTCTATCAGAGAGGAAAAACAAAATGTCGCCGGTCCATTGTCAACCGCTTATTCTGCGTACAGGGTCGCGGAGGCAAACCCAGCTGACATCAGGCGAAAGGCGAGGTACACCCTGAACAGGTCGCCAGTCCATCGCAGGGTACATATAACAGTAATAACTGATTTCTTTTCCCACTAGAACAATTTGTAAACACTCCTTAGAATAATATCTGTCTCTACAGCAGCTAGAAATTGTATATTTCCTAATAATAATAAATAAGTTTCAACGAAAAGTTGTATAAAGGAAGTTAGAAACAAAAAGATTCAGCTGGGACAGTATCTGACATCTGGCTCCAAGCAGAGGATAAACATAACATTTAACACACCCATACATTTGAAGGCTCTATTCCGGCTGTCAAAGTGACTCAAACTGACGTGAAAAAAATAAAGACCGAAGCTAAAGCCTACCAATCACACAGTGAGCCACCGCATCACCTGACTTTTGAGAAAGAGGACAACGATATTAAGGATCAACACTGTTCCTGCAAAGCTGGTCGGCCCCTGTTCACTATGACAATCATTAAAAAGCAGAACAGTGGTTCTTTATAACGTTACATTCAGTAGTAACTTAGCTAGCGTTAGCTAACTTAACACTTAACGTTAACTAACACTACATTAAGAACAATCCACTAACGTTACATGTTTCTGGATTTGTTTTAGGTTTTGGAAAGAGAATAAATCGTACCTCTGCTTTCAGCCTCTCTGGGTAGCGACTGTAACTAAGTGCCCCACAAACAGCGTTTGACCAGATCTTAGAAAAATACGGCAAAAAAAGCTAGAAAACGACTCTTTTTGCATAGGAGTCAATGGAGTGCGCTGTGATTGGCCAGCTGTGTATTCGGGGCGTGGCTTATCGAAGGGTCAGTTGCCCAGATCTGATTTTTTAGAGTTACTCACACAATCACTTCCTCTTAAGTGATTGTGCCTCCAAAATAAAAGCATGAGAACATTTTTTGAAGCAATGTTTTATGTCGTTTAGTGAGAGCTTTTACTTTGAAAAGTTCTGAAGGACATTCGAAAGAGTCTCTGGCCTGCTTGACACAAGTGTGAAAAAGCTGTCAGTAAACGTGTGATTGGATTCCCCTGAATTTTCTCAGGGACATTAAAATAAGCGTCCACAGGTTTATGAATGTGGATTAAACTCTGGGACGCGCACACACACACACACACACTGCAGCACACGCTCTATTGTGGGAAAAAGTGTCCTTTATAATCAATCTGTTTAACAAGGGAGGAAAAAAAATATCCGCAGTTAGATTGAATTGATCTTACAACCCTCCTAACGGGAGTCCCTCACACTACCGACTGGCCCGCCATGTAACGGCTTGAAAACAATTTGGCCCGATGCCAGACTTATTAGCCGACCCTGCTCTACACTATACGATACTTGTGACTTTTAGCCTGCCAATTTTCATTGCCCTTGATAATTCTCCCAATGTGTTCAGCACATACAAGCCCTACGACGCTCTCTCTCTACTGTTTCTGCGCCAGACAAGTAGCATGCATGTGATGCTGCCCACAGAGGTTGGCCTCTTTTTTCTACGGTTTTATTTTTAAGTAGATTTCAGTTGGAAGAAAGGATTACGAGGACGAGGAGAAAGAGAGCCACATTTTTTCATTATGGCTTTTTGTGGAGCTTTTTCGTTCACCGCGGCTCCCACCAGAAAAACTCATTGACCAGCAGAACTTTAAACTGGGGGCTGGTGATGTTGTCTTTACAGAGAATGTGGGCTGTGGTGCACGCGGGTTTTTAAGGCCGAGGATTTAATCTCAGCTGTTACTAAACCAAAGTAAGTTTGTATTAGATTTATATCAGTTTGAGTGACACATAGGGTAATAATCGTGCCATTGATTGCATGTTTTCATATCCTTCATTACCAGATACGTTGCCTGACACCAATATAACATAAAAAGACACTTGGACACATGGATTTCTTTTGGGGGGTAAACGAAGAACACAGCCACCTTATCAGGCAGCATCACAGAATGAAGCTGCGACAGAGGAGTGTCCCCTTGAACCACCTCACTTTACATTCATCCTGTTTGCTCAAATTAAATTTCAGTGTTATCTGTGGACGCTGCCAAGAAATCTTCTCCACGTGGAGTAACAAATTGAAAAACGTAAGATTGACATCCAGGGTTCTCCGGAATAGCAGCAATAAATGAGTCGAGAGAAAGTTGTTGCCAATGAGAGGGGAAGATTTCTGACTTCCATTAAAGTGGATACGTGCTTCACACCTTGTATAACTGAGAAACCCTGTGACTTATGGAACATAAAACATTGAACATTAAAGGTCCAATTCAATTTTATTTATATAGCGCCAAATCACAACAACAGTTATCTCACAGCGCTTTTAATAAAAGAGCAGGTCTAGACCGTACTCTGTGATGCTATTTACGGAAGCCCAACAGTTCCCACCAAGAGCAGCACTAGGAGACAGAGGCAAGGAAAAACTTCCTTTAAGAGGCAGAAACCTCGAGCAGAACC
Source organism: Micropterus dolomieu (assembly GCF_021292245.1). Taxonomy (NCBI): domain Eukaryota; kingdom Metazoa; phylum Chordata; class Actinopteri; order Centrarchiformes; family Centrarchidae; genus Micropterus; species Micropterus dolomieu. Next base: position 524,715 of record NC_060169.1, on the reverse strand, counting down.
ATGACTCAGGGTGGGCGGCCATCTGCCTCGACTGGTTAGGGTGAAGGAGAGAGAGAGAGAGAGAGAGAGAGAGAGAGCGAGAGAGGGAGAGGGAGAGGGAGAGGGAGAGAGAGAGTTAGTTAGTTATGGGTCTGGCTTCTGACAGCCAGAAGAGACGCAAGACGGCGTGCTGACGTCATTCGTCATTATATTGACCATGATTTCATATAGAAAAGAAACAAAAGGGTGAAACATCCATACTTTTTTATAGGCATTGTAACCCCCAGAGGCGTGCAACCTCTGACATAAATAGCAATGTCGCTTTGGATAAAAAAAGAAAGCGTCAGCTAAATGAATAAATGTAAATGGGACCATCGGAGGAGCACGTGAATACACCATGACTTAGACACTGAACCTTTAAGGTCCGGTACGCCTGCCGCTGGACTGATACTTGCCGACGCTTGCACATGTCATTTTGGAAAACCTTTTGGGACAATTGACAATTAACCTGTTTAGGTGTGAGGATGTGTTGCACATTTCAGAGGGAAAATATCTGAAAAGATGTGTCAGTAACATGTGAATTTATCATATGTAAAGTGAATGATTCACGTGAAATTGTCTTCCCTATATGATCAACTTGAAAAATGTGTTTACAGTCAGTTGCTAATATTAGCGATGATCGCATTTTTTTTTGCTGTTATTATCGGTTTGTTTTGTACTGATGATTGGACCAGGAGAGTTTCATGTTCAGCCAAGTGTTGAAGAGCTCTTGTTGTCTATGAGAACACAAATGAGCTTTTCACTGCAGGAATCCCGGACGCCCATCATCTTTAACAGTACTGAAGTACTTCTACACGATGAGAAACAGAGTTTGCTTTCTGCTTTTTGAAACCCAACCGTGTCCTGTTGCTACAGTTTAGTGTGCAGTCTGTAGTTTAATGTGTGTGTGTATGTGTGTGTGTGGAGGGCCCACCTGTTCTTCTGCTGTGCCAAGTCCTTCACCCTGCAGCCTGCTCCTCTCAGGCTGTCTCAGCCTCTCTTGGTCTCGGAGGCCGAGCCGACCTCAGAGACGGAGGAGCAGGTCTGATCTGAACCTCCCTGTCGTCTGCTCGCGACGCATTCAGGCTGGTGCCAGAGGAAAGTTCATGTTGTTAACTAAATTATCAGGGTTCATCTCTGTATGGTGGCCTTCTTAGGACATCTTAGGTCATGTTAAAAACCTACCTCTGCATTCATTTACAAAATTTAGCAAACGCAATGCCCAATCAGATACGTGCAGGCACACATTCCCTGTACTTTGTAACGCGTAACAGTGTTTTCTATCGTTTGCGTGGCGTTCATGGACACGGGGATCAAATGATTGTCACAATTCTAACTTTCTAGAGCCGCAAAATCTCTGTGTGCAGTGTTGTGGTGTCTTGATAAGCCTTCAAACTCATGGATCTGCTGTAGATGGTGTGCGTCTACTTGCAGCCCCTCATCATATGTTACTGCCTCTCTGTGGACATGAGCTGTGAGCAGCTGTTTTTCCTTCTCAGATTGTTTGATTTGTAGGATTTTCGGAGGTTTGAAGTGATGATGGTCAGAAGAATGTACATTTTCTGAAAGTGAAAAAAGTTTTCTTTCCTATCCCTTTAATCATCTGGTGACGCCTCAAATTTATCATAGGACCCCTTGGGGGAACCCTGACTCCCAGGTTGGGAATCACTTGCTAAATATTTTATAGATTTATTTATTGTCTTTTATTTTGTGAATTATTTTACCATTAATGTGTTTTCATTGTGAATTCTGTTACCACTAACTGTGTATTTATCATGTATCTGACCACGTGCTCCGGTGGTCATCTTAGCTTCTTTTTATTTTCTTTATTCTATCAGTGTTGTTGTCTAACATGCACTTCCTGTACTCTTCTTCTTCTTCTTCTCTCCTTACAATTCCTTTGTATTGATAGCACTAATCGTTAACTCTTTTTCTTGCCCTTGATATTTATCCGCCGTATGCGCTAACAGCTCTTACTAGTCTTTATTGCTGCTCTTTCTAGTATCTGTCGTCAGTTGTAGATCTCTTACTCCTCAAATGAATGTCGCTTTGGACTAAAGCATCTGCCAAATGGGTAAATGTATCTGTTGTTGTAAAGCTCTTTGTGACTGTCTGTGAAAAGTTTTACTTACTTGCTAATTAGCCCTGAACACAAAGTACAGCTGATGAGAATGTCATCGGTTGATGATGGCAACTGGTTGATTATTGTTTGGACACAATTTCATGAAATCCATCCAAAGTGGTGGGACGAATGTCTGATGTCTCCATTCCTAGGGCCACACCATTAGTGTGGCTAGAACAATTAGGATCCATCCTCTCTTGGACTTTAAATGTCTGAACCAAATTTAATGGAAATCCTTCTGAAAACTGTCAAAAGATTGTATTGACATCCCTTGATGGATATCTCCCAGTGAGTTGGGGATGACACAGTTGTACAGAGTACATGTAGAATGGATACACTTTTCTTCTGCTGTTCCTCCAGAGCAGTTTAATCCACAGTCACTTCCTTCCTTCCTTCTTTAACAGACCCACACAATAAAGACCAATCTCATAAATGCTTCTAAGCTCCGGATCGGACTGTGGACCTGCTGTCATTTAAAGTACAGGGAGGTGAATGGTGACTGGAGCCCCGAATGAAAACTGCCCTAATGAACTCTACCATTGTGTTTACTGGATTAAAGTCCGTGTTTGATTCGGAACAACAAAAGGTACTTCTCTGGCTTTCATAAACAGTCGATTAGTAGACTTTTGAAAGTTCTACAGATCCTCTTCAACGTGTGGGAACAAGATTTATACTTTTAGGAAAAACACCCACATTGTACCAAACTATATTTGTATCTTGTGTGTGTGTGGGGGGGGGGGTATTTTATCTGCAGCAGACAGTTTACTATAAATGAATACACCTTGTCACGCTGCAGATTGCCCATAAAAAAATAATTGTGTTTAATATTTCAAGGTATTTTAACAAAGGCGTACACCAGAAATAAATCTGAGTGTTTTATATAAATGAGAAGAACAGCCCTTTAAACTTCCACAGACTGAGAGGCAGCAGGCTGAACAGCTCAGAGAGAGTGGGGAAAAAAAATCCATCTGCAGAATCCCCCGATGTAATTGTAACCAGAAATCATACACTGCTAGACCTCGAATATATTTCAAATCTCATGTTGATTTGAAAATGTTATTTTTGGTGCTTTCACACCCTTTTAAGTTCAATTTATTCGACACAGTAAAATTACTTTCACCGATCCTTCAACACCGGCAACAAGAACATCCATCTGTGCAGGGTCGCGTGGTGCTGCAGCCCAGATCACGTTGGGTCAAAGGCAGTCAACACACTTTTATAGACAAACACTTACATTCACAACCACGCGCATTTTAGAGTCACCAACTGGACCTACAGACTGTAGGAGCAAACTGGTCCCCTCCAAGAAACCCAAGTAGACCCAGCAGAACATGCAAACAGAAGAGAGTCATCAATGCTGCAGCCAGCTGGTGGACCCAAACCCAGGACCTTCTTCTTGCGTGTTCTGCCCTTGTCAGCACATGTTTCCTCCAGGTGCTCGGGTCTCCACCCAAAAAAAGTAGACAGTGGGAGGGCACGAATAGTCAGTTGAGTGTATTAATACTAAACACTTGTTGTGCACATGTATAACTTCAAGCTTCACATGAAAGAATTCTTTCCCAAATCATAAATGTTGTTAAAAGGGTTTCTTCACTCAATAATTTAGTTCTTCTTTTCCTAAAAAAATGTTTCACTTATGGAACCTCAAAAAGCTCTCGAGGATAAAAGGAAACCTTTTCTGAAAACAAGGCACTTTCAGCCCCCCCACCACCAGAGTCTAATTAATCACCTAAAAGCCTTGCAGAAAAAAAGTATGCCTTTTGAATAACTGATCAAAAACCTGGAGTTTGGAAGTCAGTGTGTCTATGACCAGGTTCTGCTGCTTGTGTGGGAGTCTGTGGTTGAGCCCGCAGGTAGCCAAGTTCATGCATCAGGTGATTTAAACTTCAAAAGTGCAGCAAAACATATGGAGGCAAATAACCAATGATTGCAAGTAAGGAGACCCAGTAAAACCCACAGAGCATTGCACAGATGTTTTCTGGCTAAATACTTTCCATAATTCAAATGAAGCAGAGCTGATTACTTTACTTAAACCTTTGCAACAGTTACATTATTCACTGTATGTACAGTATACAACGGAGATGATGATTTCTTCAACACACACTTCTTCAAAGTATTTATTAGAAGTGTTTCTCCTGTCTTTCATAGTGCAGGTTATTCATGGTTACATATTAACTATGAGTGTTCAGACCTCAGGCTTTGAATGACCTTTTTCTGTGCTTGTGCACAGCCTGCGAGCCAGAAAGTGCCCCATTATTCCAGGGAAATCATCCTCAATGACCTTTTCCTTTTTTGATTGATTCTCTCATTGAAGCTGTGCATTGCAGAATAGTTGTTTCATTCCCTGAAAATGTCCAGAGGATGAGGGGAGTAAAATGTCTACATCTATTAATTAACCCAAGAAAAAACAAGGAAAACAGAGTATAAGGACAAAAAAGGAATTAAGGAAAAGCCGAGCTACATATATATAAACTTCACACGACAACTGAAACCAAAACAGGAATTCAAATTTAGGAAGCAGGAATCTAATCAGGAAATAAACTCTAGCCCCGTCTGCATCGCAGCACTTCAGGTGTATTGCAAATGTTACATATAGTTGTATTGGTGGTCAGTGTTGTTATATCATCCTGACATCCTCACAATGATTCGCTTATTAGCACTAAACCTGAAGTACAGCTGAGGCTGATGGGAATGCTATTACTTCTGGTCAGTTTTTGGTCTTGAAACAAACTGACCTGATGCTGACGTCACAGGAAAGTAAGTTATTTTAATTCATCTCAAAGGGTCCGTGAATGTCTGAATTAAATTTAATCACAACACATTTTGGTCTGGACCACAAATGTCAACCTCAGTGTGGTGCTAGAGGAAAAGTCAGGAGATCACCAGGAGGAGTCTCACACTAGGCCCGGTTGCCTTGGACCGTGGCCACCGGGTACAAGGCCACTCCCCCCTGGCCTGCGCGTAACGTTGCTGGCCTGAGAATGCTTACATCATCACGATACGACTCTCTGTGTTGAAGAAAAGCGCTCTCTCTCGCAGAGCACAATGGAGATTATGTTTTAATGGAGTTCCACTAGACAACACTTGATGCGTGATGCGAGCCCGGGCACAGTTCAGCATACCGTGCCCCGGCACGAAAGAGAGCGATCGCACTAGTCAAACGAACTGGACTTTGGTGGTTAAATGTGCTCGAGCATGGTACGGATTGCCCAGTGTGAGTACATTCTAATATTCATGCTCTGTGGAGCATAAATATCTTAGATTTCCCTCTGAACCAAAATGTTTAACGTCCCGGAGCCACACCACCAGTTTGACTACAATGAGTTATAATACATATAAATGCTTTTAGATGGTCTTTGTTTTGGGAGTTAAAGAATATCAGTGAGAGGCACATTTTCCATCAGCAGATCAATTTCATAACTCCAATGTAAAAGTACATCCATCGAGCGAGATGTAAAGAGCTTATGACCTGATAAAAGAACAATGAAAAGATCCCTGTAGGGATATTTATCCTCAAAACCTCTTTCCACAAAGAGGTTTGAAGTCTGTGTGTCTCATGGGTGTTGAAAGCCTCTATTGATTACACAGTAAAGCTGGTGTTAGATGAACTTACAGGTAGACCAAACGATCAGCTTTGACACCACTTCTTATGTATTAGATAGAGCAGAAAGGTATTTCACATTTGCTGATGACCCCGTGGAGGTGGATGAATTGTGTAGATGAAAAGTGAAGAGTAATTTCACACTCCACTTCCACCTCGTCTTGATGGTTACATTCTGTCATGTGACATGTGGAGGAGGCCAGAGAGCCGCTGTTACACTGAACACACGCTTACATAAGAAGACATATTACGTTTCCAACAGTAAGTCATTGTTTTGTGATGAAATTGTGCAGTTTAGTGGTTTTGGCGACATTGCTTTTCCCCCGATCCTCCTTCATTTACACTTTTTCTTCAGAGAACGCCTCGTGACAACAGACAACATCTCCTTGTTCGTCACATCGCTGTGTACCATTAATCCGACATTTGCTTGCGTGCCGGCTGGATTGGACAGTCTGTTTGACAGTGGCTTTCACTTCCACTTGGAAGAGCAGTAAGCTGAGCGTTAAAGCAACAATAATGTGGGAAATACGCTTGTATGCTGCCCACAGTCAGATGAGGACATTGATGTGAATTTCACAGCCCGTCGTCCCCAGAGAAATAGAGCGTATTACGACCCATGTTTATGTTTACATACGTGGTCCTCATTGCCGGGGGTGCTAATTGGGCTTAAGCCCCGGATCTTTTAGGTTTTTAAAATAAGTTCAACTTTGTTTCATTTACCGTCTGTCTTTCTGACTGGAGCGGAAAAACAATTATGTAATGCATCTTTCAGCCGGTTTGCCGACTGCTAATTAACACTGAAGAAGAAGAAGAAAAGCAGTACTCTTCTTCTTTGTCTAATAAATTGGTGAAATGGAAGAGATGAAAATGCGTTTAGAAGAAAGGAGTGAATAGAAGATGAGTAAATGGAGCACAGATGCCAGAAGTAAATGTAAGAGAATAAGATATGCATCTTTATGTTGATATGATAAGTAAGTATGATAAGAACAACGGTGGTGACCATGAAGGAGCTGAAATTCGTTAAGTAAATTAGCAAATTGCAAACCAGTCATTTTAAGCTAATGAGGAGACGTTTTGTTTTGGATTCTGTTACAACATATTTCTACCATATCTTATGTAACTTAACAATATTAACATCAGATAAGTTTTGTCTCTTTTTAGTTGCCAGAAGTGAAACATTTTTGGAGCTGGAGAACAATTAAATCAAAAATAGATTGTAGCTCTACAGGACGATTATTTTCCAAAGCAACATTCATCTTTTTCCCAGATAGTGTGTAGATTTTTAGGCATTCTATCATCTAAAACAGCATGAAAAATAGTGCATTTAGCCGGCTTAATGGGAAAAAATCTCCCCGGGGGTGCACGCCCCCGGCCCACCCTAGATTTGGGCCAAGCCCTGAATGTTTACAACATCTGGCTCCGCCTCTGGTCCGTGTAAAGAGGTGGTGGGGTGGATGCATGTGTCAAGTAAACTAAAGACATTCACTCAGGAGATCGAGGTTCAAGCTCCGTGTGAAGGAAAGTCAAAGTTGACATGTTTGAAAGCAGCAGTCGGTAACAATTGAACATACAAAGCAAACCTTCCGCGCCTCTCTCCGCTGCTCAGAATCAGATTCCTTTGTTGTCACTGCAGAGAGTACAACAAAATTGAGTGTAGTCCTGACGCTGCATTCCCACTAAATCCAACAAACATGACAACAGAATTAAAAATAGTAAAGGTTTGAGCTTAAATGTAAATATTCAAATAAATAATAAAGTGTGTAAATTACTAAAGCTGTAAAGCAACAGATATAAAACAACACAATATGTTATTGTTAGCAGCTGAGATATTGCTCTGCAGGATGTTGCACATTTGCTGAATTGCAGTGGCCCCGTCTTCAGGTGGTGCAGCACAATATAAAGGTGCTGGTCATATAATTAGAATATCATCAAAAAGTTGATTTATTTCAGTAATTCCATTCAAAACGTGAAACTTGGATATTATATTCATTCATTACACACAGACTGATATATTTCAAATGTTTATTTCATTTAATTGTGATGATTAAAACAACTGATGGAAATCCCAGAAAAAGAATGATTTACTGCACTGTTTAACCTGCACTGCATTCACTCTCTTCTCTTCTGCAGACCTTTCAGTCTCCAGCAGCAGCTTGAATCAGCATTAGGTGGATTTCCTCAGTAATAGTCTGCTGAACGCATATTTGAAGTTGTGCCACAAAGCGTATATTTGTGTTGTATGGGCTCCCCCAGCCGTCACATCATCCTCTACCTACTCCCATTATATCCGACAGTGTTTCTGTGACTGGCGTGAGCAGAGGAGTGGGAAGACAACTTTGATGTTCAATGAAGCGCTCCACTTCAAAGTTCAGGCGCTGCTGGATTAGCCAAGGAAGGAGATTACTGTAATTGGGGACTGAAGAGGTGGAACAAAAGGTTCTCCTCTCTGTCAGAGAGGTGGATGTTGTACAGCGAAGGCGCACACACACATGCAGAGTTACAGTGGAGCAAAAATTCACTCCAAAACACATTAACCCCACTGTTTAATAAACACAAAGACACACATTTTTCTGAGTCAAGATGAGTGTATCCGGGTCTGTATTGGAGCTGGAATATGAGCTTGCAGATGTAGGGGACAATCCTGAACATCCTCTGCTGTTTATTTATCCGAGATCGATGAGCAACATGGTGGCTTGATGGTTACGTCTCAAACCAGACCCAGCTTGACTTTTCGCAGTAACGCTGTAGCTTTAAACTTGCACTGTTTAATTCAAAGTTGCACTCTCTATCTTTATATTTGCATCTAATGTGTCCAATGGTAAAGGACAGTTCACCTCAGCTCTACTGACCTTTTTAGTCTGTTCTAGCTTCTAGTTTTGGTTTTGCAGCACATTTCCTTTCTGGTTCAGTCTCAGTGTTTCCTGCAGTAGCAGCTGGTTTCTGATAAAGCCTCTGTACCCTACCTGCCATTGGCTCACGAGTGTAGCTGTAAAACACCAAATGCATTTTTAGATGATCTCTTAATCTAACTATAACCTACAAAAATGCCTGACTGTTATTTTACTTACCAAACAACATTTCTTCTTGGATGGAGATAAAAAGCCGGTGCATCTGTGGGTCATTATGATTCTTTGTGTGTTCGTTAAATGTTAGTGTGGCATATTTTAGGCCGTTTTCATCTCTTTTGATGATGAACGATGTGGGTTTTAGTTGCCGATTGCCCTCATTTCCCCTGCGCCCGAATTGTAGCTGAACGTCAAACCATACTTTGTTTACTAGCCCCTCCGCAGTCTCGGGATACAGCACTTTCTTGATGGCTTTTAAGTCATCTTCTGATATTGATGTGTGATGGACAGTAGCGTCGAGTCTTTGTCTTCTCAATGTTTTCACAACACCTGTGAAAACCTCGTTGCTCGTTGTAAACTCTGTATCTCTGAGGAGGCACCAGCACAGACTGAGTGGTGGGTTGTTAATGTAACGGTTGATGCCAGCATGGAGACCAGTGTAGCTGCTCAGGCCGTATAGTTCGCCTTTACTTGACTTACACAACTTCTCCCCTTTCCGGTAGTCTTGTGCTTTCTCGTCCCTCTCCTCTCTCCTCCTATCACTTCCTGCAGGTGTTTCTGGCTCTGGAGCTGTGGAGTCTGGATCTGTGGTTGCGGGTCTCCTGCTGCCCCCGTGTTCCTGCTCGACACCCTCTGCTGCAACGACTATTGTTACTAGTCCTATTGTTATTATAATCATTAACATTACGAATGTTACCATTAACACTACTATATATATATATATATATATATATATATATATATATATATATATATATATATATATATATATATATATATATATATATATATATATATATATATTTAGTCCATAGCAACATCACCTTCACTGTCTGTACCTCTGTGTGTGGATATTGTGTAGGCTGCCTCCCTCCCCTCTCTCTCTCTGTCTCTCTCTCTCCCTCCCCTCTCTCTCACACACTCACACACAAAGAATTGAATTGAATTAACTAGTGATCTGGTGTGTAATTGCAGAGTGACACGGCCACAAGTAGTACATTGATGATGATCGGTGCTCAAACACAGTCATGATGGACTCTGTTTCCCAAATCAGAGTCTGTTTATTGTGAAGATGAAACTTTCATATCATCATCTGGTTGCTGCCGTTTCATGATTGTGTGTGTGTGTGTGTGTGTGGCATGAAGGAACTACAGATTTTTGTTGTACAGCCTTGTGCTGGATAATGTCTAATAACCAACCTCACCTTACCTTATATCTTCAGTAGCCCTGTGTTTGTGTGTGGTGCTCTTTCTTTTACCTGAATAATGTAAAGCCCTTTCTGAGCTGCAGCTTTTCCTGTAAACAGACCTTCTTTCTGTACAAAAAAAGTACAAAACCAAACTTTATTTACCATAAAGCACCTGTCGAAACCAGACTTACAACAAAACAACAACAGCCAAACAGAGTCGAACACACAAACAATAGAAACTACAATAGAGGGCTCCAGAGGGCGGGAGCTAACGAGGTGAACTCTCACTGTGGCATTCATTACCCTGACTTAACCAAAGAGGTGGAGGAGGGGTGTAAAAGCTCGCAGTGACATCACAGCAACAATGCATTGGGAGGGTAGTTAGGAATAACAGAATTATCTCCTCATTACAGCTCTATTTTTGTGGCGCCGCTCCCTGTTTGCTTGTGCAGCGAGCTGTTGAGGTGGCAAATGGGTAACGATTTCTAATTGATGGACTTGCTGTAGAGATTATGGACCGAGTCACTGGATGAATTCCTAATTGATTTTGTGCCGCACGGCTTCTCCCCAATGGACTGTTCATCTGTAAATATATACACGGTGAGACGGAGAGCCAGGTACACTGAAGAGGTTCAGATTTATCCCTCATCACCATCATCAGTAACAGCTCACTGATTCAGAGAGGAGAAGCTGATTCAATAAACCCGGTGTTGGAGATGACACGGATTACTGGCACACTGCAAAATATTGATCCTGCGCTGAGTATAAACAAAAGGAGGCTGGACTGGCTCGTGGAAAAGCATGAGGTGACAAGTTCTTCAAAGACCTGCGGGGTGGGGTGGGGAGGGGGGAGATGCAGATGCTCCCATACGGGTGACGAGAGCTCACTGAATAGTTTGAGTATGAACATGATGTGGATGGCGCGCTATGGCCTCCACAGTCACCTGAGCCCCGTTTCAGAAAGCAGGCTTACCAAACTCTGAGCTTATCCCTGAGCCTGAGGTGGGAAATCAGTTCAATCAACTCTGAGTATGTTGAGCCTGATGGAAGCGCGTGCGTGGGGATGAAAAAAACCCTCATCAGTGGAGCTCCGATACTACGATTCACCGTGGCAACGGGTAAATAAAGGCGGAGCCTCCATTTTAATCAGGTGGAGCTAGAAATATGAACGCTGCCAACGCGGACCATGACTGGCTCTAAAACGCAGGAGTGGAGGAAAGAGTCAGTACGCTAACATTAGTACTTCTTATACAGTGTTGCACATTCATCATTTACCAGACTGGACTTGCCTTAATAAATGATAAAGTGCTTGAATTCTCTTACAGCCCTTTACATTCATTTTAAATAGGAAGTCTATATTTAAGAATCTGTAACCTGACTGGTGGCAATCAGCTACCTGAAAATAGATACGACACAGTTTACCCATGAACCTGTGATTGTAAAGTCACAGTCACACCCAGTAGGTTAGCCTATGAATTTATTTTTTCAGCAGTGGAAAATGTTTCTATGGGTTCAAACTGACTGTAAAGTTTTAGATGTCTATTTTACATTAATAAAATCTTGATCACTTAGTATTTTGTTTATGCCGACAAAACACATTTAGACTATCTGCAGCTGATAATGAAAACCTCACTTAAAACTTCATTTAGGCCTATTTGTTTCAGCTGCACTACAGTCATCCTCACATTATCCCCAGTATGAGAACTACGATAGGAATGTTCCAATCACTGCGACTACAGTATGAAAGATTACTGCTCATTGATCAGTTTTCTAGGTTACATTTTAGTTTAAACAGTGCTTACTGCAGTAATGTAGCCCACAGTAAGGTTTTCAGTGCAACTGTCACAGTTTTATATCTAAAGACGGACATAGATTTTATTCTGGGCTGAGGATAAAGCCAGGATGTGCGGTGATCTGTCCATACATCGATGACGGATTGATCATAAAGCATCATGTTTGGGTAAAAACCTAATAGCCTATCTAACCGGGATTTTAAAGTTTTTAATGATGTAAATGCGTTCAGATAGGCTAGGAGGGGAGGAGTCTGTGTTTGTGTGTGTGTGGAGAGAGAGAGAGAGAGAGATGTGTGTATATGTGTGTGTATGTATATATATATATATATATATATATATATATGTGTGTGTATATGTATGTGTGTGTGTGTGTGTGTGTGTGTGTGTGTGTGTATGTATATGTATATATATATATATATATATATATATATATGTGTGTATAACTTCACTAGATATCCATACGTACATCATGGATCCATGCCTCTGGCATAACGTCAGAGCTGTTACTTCTTTCTTCTACATTCTGTTAATCATGTTAGTAGATTTTTTTTCATATCATATGTTCATATGTTTCACTGAATCTTCATTCATAAAATCCGAAAAAAAAACCTCCTAAAAAAGAAGAGACAAATGTGAACCATTGAGCTTTAAAATGCACCTTTTCCACCGTCACAGGTGACTGGTGCAAACTTATTCCAGTGTAATGACTGTTAGGAGAGATGCATCCTGGAGGGCGGCTGGTTATTGAGGTGTGACAGTAACACAGTCTGAACACCCCGCAGGCTTCAGTGGAATCACTTAGTGAAGCTGTTTCCACCCTGGCCTGTGATCTTGACATGTGTGTGGATGTGTGTGTGTGTGCTTAAGGCATCTTAGTAGTAGAGTGAGATTTCCCTCCAAGCCTGTTTGAGATTCATAGCTTTAGAATTGGACTCTAAAGTGCAGGGCTGCCGCTTTTGAAAAGCAGGCACAGATTCTGGCGCCTGTCTGGCGTTTATCCTCCGGAGACCCACTTAAAAGTTTGGGCTTTTCAAAGTTTGGCATCTAAAATCCGCCACAACAACAGCAACTACGGAAGCTGAGAAAGAGACAGTGTCTTCGTTAGAGACATCCAGGTGTCACCTGAGAACTGTCCAAAGCAGAGAGGTAGCACCCTGGCCATGGTGAACATTATAGCTGCAGTTAATTAACAACCCCTCCTAGCTCTCTGCTGAGCTGTCAGGTTTGATGTTGTGCATACTTATAAAACTTTCACACTGTTCAGCACACTAGTTTTTGGAATCTCCACCTGTTAACAACACAGAGCGATGGGCTAAAGAGAAACTTCTGACCGTCTGGAAAAAATACACAAACATGCAATCTGAAAGTCAAAGCATTCGACCCTCACCGAGGTTCATGTACATTTTAAAAACTAGTCTGTGTTGTGTTTCAGGGTGGGCTGTGATTAGCTAGCTGTATCCCAGCTGTTATTCTGCCTCCACGCCGGTAATAGGAATGCGCTGTGTCATGTCTGCAAGCTGCATACGACCAATAATTCTAGCTTCAAATGGAGTTCAGTGGCATTCGACAGTTTGACTTGTGTGCGTGTAGGGCCACAGGAGTTTGCAAAAATAATCTTTATGCTTCTGTTTATTCAAAAAGCTCATTACGCACAAAATCCTCGCACAGTGATGGCCTCTGCGCCGCCTTAACTGGAGGATTTGACATGGGCGTCTCAGAATTGGAAACATTTCAGTCTGTGTGCAGTTCCTTTAGGATGTTTGGCACACTGGTCTGTGCCCCTGAGCCAATCACTAGCTTGTGCTTCCTCCAGACACAAATATAAACCATCATATTCTGAAGACAAGAACAATTACGTGACCCCAGACTTCTTAATCACCGCCCACATCTCATCAGATTTGTTTAGCAAACAACAATAACGGTGTCGTGCTCACTGACGGCTGTTTAGTTGGACTAACAACTGACCAATCGGAGCTTAGCAGGCGGGATTGGTGATGTCATCTTCCTGAGCCAGAAAAAGCAGCAGAACAAAATAACTGGCAGTTATTCTGGCTGTGTGATTCAACTTAAAGAAATAACAACTCAACATGTTTCTTCGATTGAGACAACAACCATTAACTTCCCCTAAACGTTAGCGCCTCCTAGCAGGATGGCTTTGTCAGTCTCTCCTTATTGGTTACGGTAAAATAACAAAACAATTAACATGAACACAATGTCAGACTGAATAATGAAGTAAAAACTAAATGGCTGTTAAGCCTGATTAGGAGTCCTGCAGAAGGAAACAATACATAAACTATATATACCTGATAATATCAACAACAACATCCAGCTTCATCTGAACACTTCCCAGGTTTCTTTCCATCGTGTCAGATGTAGATTTGTCTACAGTGTCGGAGTGGGCATGCTGAGAGTCTGATGTGCTTTTTAAATTCTTCGCACTACAGAAGAAGATGCAGGCCTCCAGCAGTGACGCTGCTCCTGATGAAGAAGGAAGTGTCAAGAGCAGTCCACCAGCCGACACTGGAGCTGCAGAATCACTTCAGTTCGACTTTCTGATGACAAGGACTGCACTTTAAAGGGAGCTGGGCATTTTAGACTGAGACTAACACGGGGTAAAATTCACCAAAAAGGAATTTCTTTTTCCCCACTTATGCCTTCTGCACACTAAAGATTTTCAAATCTGAACCGATTTTAAAAATGTGGGACACCACAGACATAACGACAGAATTAACCGATGTGTAATATTTTAATCTTAAGAACGCACACACCAGATGGTTCAGTCCAGACGCAGGACCGCACATTCTGTGTTTATACGTAACGGTTTCAGAGTGGACTTGGGATCTCACAGAAACTGATCAAACGTGACTACAGACAGAAACAAACAGTGAGGCAGACTGTCGTCGTCAGCTGGTTGACCTTGTGGTGTTGCTTTTGCACAGAAAACCAAAAGCAGAGAATCAAACTGTGGATGAACTCGAGGCTGAGAAGAGGGAATCAGCACGTTTAGACATTTTATAGAGCAGATACACGACACGCTGGGGACGCTTCCTGCTCAGCTCGCTCTCATTGGCTGTTGCAGGTTTCTGATCGGGGTGCCTCCAGTGGGCGACCTTAAGGCCATACTCACACCAAGGGATCCGTACGGTGCCCGAGCACGTTTAAACCCCCAAATTTCTATTCAATTTTAACTCAGTTCAATTCAGTTTTATTTATATAGCGTCAAATCACAACAACAGTTATCTCACAGCGCTTTTCATAAAGAGCAGGTCTAGACCGAACTCTGTGATGCTATTTACAGAAGCCCAACAGTTCCCACCAAGAGCAGCACTAGGAGACAGAGGCAAGGACCATCTGCCTCGACTGGCAGAATTTCAGTCATTTCAGCAAAAGTGTTTTGCTTGTTTGACTACTGTGATCGCTCCGTCCCACCTCTTCAAGTGTGAACGCTAAAGCCTGGTTCACACTACACGAATTTCAGGAAGATTTGCCGCTCGGCGACCGTCAGGCTGCGATCGGGAGTAAATCAGAGGTTGATCGGCGGTCGCCAGTCATGATGTGTGAACTACGACTACGACGCGTCACAACGGCTTCCCGACACATTTCTGACACATCGCTGACGTCTGCCAGATACGGTAGAAGGCAACCCGGCCTTGTGTGAGTACGCCCTAAGATCATGCCTGTAAAGCGCTCACACTACAGGATTATTTGGGAACATAATCTGTTCTGACCAGCCTCTGCTCCAGAACGCCACCGCGATTGTTGGGAGGGCGAATCGGATCCAGAATTGGCTCAGTTATCTTCTAGCATAAGTTAGAGATTCATAAATAGAAATGTAACAGGATTTGGACGAAATGAAACGAAAGTTTCCGACTTGGTCCTGGACGGAAGAGGGACAGATAACACCTGGTCTGTAAAAGCATGTAACTCCACCTGTGTGTTTGTGACCAGTGGCTATAACATCTTCATCGACAGCGATGATTCCAAACCTCTCTTTTCACAGACAGCTGTGTTGCTCTGCAGCCTGCACGCTGCTGATCACAATTCATTGAAACACTTCTCATGACAACAAGCATTGAACTGAAATCAGTTGGAGAACTGAAAGATGCTTTTTTTTCCCCTTTCTGCTCTTCTGTGAAATATTATTGGTAGGTGACCTAGTACGCAGCTATTGGGGCACTTTATTTCAGGCTTCAGTCAGATTAATTTTATTCCCGTCCTGGCCTCTCTGTGTGGGAAGCTGCTGATGGATTTTGGTACTCCTTCACAAACACTGACACAGTTTGTGCTGCTCAGACTGCAGCCCCATTAAGATGCACATAATAAGTGCATCACTTGCAACTTGCAAAGGGCCATGCACTTATTATGTGCATCTTAATGTAAAACTCTAAGATTCACATTTCCTCTCAGCTTTTATTTTTTTATTTTATCTCCTTATTCTTAGGTTGTCGTGTCTCCGACGCCTTGAATTGTAGTTCTTCTACGGTTAATGGTTTGTGTGTTGGCAGTCAGGGTCTCATTTAAGTGAGTGAAATCTTAAATGCAAAAGTAGTTAAGTGGAAAGCAGCCTCAACACAGCAGACTGGTATTATTCACAGCAGATGGAAAATGAGTTATTGATTTTTGAAAAGGATCTGTGAGGAAAAGTTCAGCTGAAGTCACGGCAGAGGTCAGCGGGAGGTCAGTGAACAGAGCGGAGAGGAAAACAGTATGAGAAAAGCTTCTACTCAGAGTATATACAGTAGAACAACAACCAAAGACCAAAATAAGTATTACAAGTACTAATACTAGACATTTTATTACTAAGTAATCTTACCACGATAAGAGGACGCGATGAGATCATGCAAAACTCAGTTTACAATATGTATGTCTAATTCTGTCTTTTGATTTTATTACTTTATTATTACAGTCTGATCTGAGCATTGGATTATATACCACAATGTAAAACTACTCCAATACAAGTAAAAGTACTGGATTCAAGTATTACAAGTACACTACTAATGTACTCGCAAGTTATATTACAGGACACTGTATTATTGAATTTGTATTACTAGCCATAGACGCGGACAAAAGAAGTGGACGTAGCATCCGTAACGTCACCTGTTGGGTTGTGAAGTACCGTTTCGAAACCTTGGTGACATTTTGTTCGTCTCTGTCTTGTTTTTTTGGAACTAGAGGTGACTGGACGTGACCATATTTGGATGAGAGGGTGGAGCTAGCTAGCTTGGTTAGCAAGGTGCATCTGTAATTCACGTTAACTGTGATATTAACCGGGATGCTAATGTTGGCTAGCGTACTTACCGCAAGAAATGAGCAGCCGGCTGCTAATAAGCCGACGCACCTTTGGGGCAGGTGTAATGTCTGCCGGGTGGTGTCCATGTAGAGTGAACTAAATGTCTGCGTGTAGCGTCCATGTTGATTCCACGTTCCCACTTAAAAGCACATGAATACACAGAAATCCGGGACCATAATTTACTAAATGAACATCATGCTGTGTTGAAGAAGACTTGAAACTAGCGACTGAGACCAGAAACTCATAAATCAGCGGAGAAGTAGCCTCATTTTACCAAAGACTTCAATAGAATCACACTTCTTTCTGCAGCAAGTGGAGTCGCCCCCTGCTGGCTGCTGGAGAGAATGCAGGTTTAAGGCTCTTCAGCACTGGCTTCACTTGTCAGACCTGGAGGTTCCTGTTTGTTACTGATGCATGTCAATAAAAAGAAGTAAAATCTAAAAAATCTAAATCTGCAAAATATCAAGTAACTGTAAATGTACTGGTTTTAACTGCAAAGTAGCAGAAAGTAGAACTACTCAAATACATTTACTCAGGTACTGTACTTAAGTTCCATTTAGTTACAGTCCAACACTGTCTAAAACTTAAACAGGCACTTCTGAAACTTTAACTGAAAACAAATAACTATCTATATTGAAGAAGCAGATACAGATGTCAAACACTGGATCCTACATATCCCACAATACACCTTAGTAGCATCTCTTTGTGTGCCCCTTCCTGCCTGATAAACAGCCACATCTTTCAAAAATAATGTAAAAGTCCCCGAGCCCAAACTGAGATAACACAGATGACATCACTCAATTAGTATTCCCCAAGAATAATGTTTTTATAGAAATATAAATGTGATCCTGAGGCTTACTTTTTCTGTTTTATGTTATCCTCATATATTTAGTTATTTTATTATTATTCATTGTTTCTGTGTTTTGACACTACATTGAATACTTACAAGAACAAGTATTGTAGTAGTAGTAGTAACAGAGATGCTCACAAGTCTCTGAGCTAGAGTCCAAGTCAGGTCTCAAGTCACTGAGCTAGAGTCCAAGTCACTGAGCTAGAGTCCAAGTCACGTCTCAAGTCTCTGAGCTAGAGTCCAAGTCACTGAGCTAGAGTCCAAGTCAAGTCTCAAGTCACTGAGCTAGAGTCCAAGTCAAGTCTCAAGTCACTGAGCTAGAGTCCAAGTCAAGTCTCAAGTCACTGAGCTAGAGTCCAAGTCAAGTCTCAAGTCACTGAGCTAGAGTCCAAGTCAGGTCTCAAGTCACTGAGCTAGAGTCCAAGTCAGGTCTCAAGTCTCTGAGCTAGAGTCCAAGTCACGTCTCAAGTCTCTGAGCTAGAGTCCAAGTCACTGAGCTAGAGTCCAAGTCAGGTCTCAAGTCACTGAGCTAGAGTCCAAGTCAGGTCTCAAGTCACTGAGCTAGAGTCCAAGTCAAGTCGCAAGTCACTGAGCTAGAGTCCAAGTCAGGTCGCAAGTCACTGAGCTTAAGTCCAAGTCAGGTCGCAAGTCACTGAGCTAGAGTCCAAGTCAAGTCGCAAGTCTCTGAGCTAGAGTCCAAGTCAGGTCGCAAGTCTCTGAGCTAGAGTCCAAGTCAAGTCTCAAGTCACTGAGCTAGAGTCCAAGTCACTGAGCTAGAGTCCAAGTCACTGAGCTAGAGTCCAAGTCAAGTCTC
>NC_060169.1:478006-505880 GCF_021292245.1 Micropterus dolomieu | reverse complement strand
AAGTCACTGAGCTAGAGTCCAAGTCAAGTCTCAAGTCACTGAGCTAGAGTCCAAGTCACTGAGCTAGAGTCCAAGTCACTGAGCTAGAGTCCAAGTCAGGTCTCAAGTCACTGAGCTAGAGTCCAAGTCACTGAGCTAGAGTCCAAGTCAGGTCTCAAGTCTCTGAGCTAGAGTCCAAGTCAAGTCTCAAGTCAGTGAGCTAGAGTCCAAGTCAGGTCTCAAGTCAGTGAGCTAGAGTCCAAGTCAGGTCTCAAGTCTCTGAGCTAGAGTCCAAGTCAAGTCTCAAGTCTCTGAGCTAGAGTCCAAGTCACTGAGCTAGAGTCCAAGTCAGGTCTCAAGTCTCTGAGCTAGAGTCCAAGTCAGGTCTCAAGTCAAGTCTCAAGTCTCTGCGCTAGAGTCCAAGTCAAGTCTCAAGTCACTGAGCTAGAGTCCAAGTCTCTGAGCTAGAGTCCAAGTCAGGTCTCAAGTCTCTTAGCTAGAGTCCAAGTCAGGTCTCAAGTCTCTGAGCTAGAGTCCAAGTCAAGTCTCAAGTCAAGTCTCAAGTCTCTGCGCTAGAGTCCAAGTCACTGAGCTAGAGTCCAAGTCAGGTCTCAAGTCTCTTAGCTAGAGTCCAAGTCAGGTCTCAAGTCTCTTAGCTAGAGTCCAAGTCAGGTCTCAAGTCTCTGAGCTAGAGTCCAAGTCAGGTCTCAAGTCTCTGAGCTAGAGTCCAAGTCAAGTCTCAAGTCTCTGAGCTAGAGTCCAAGTCACTGAGCTAGAGTCCAAGTCAAGTCTCAAGTCAGTGAGCTAGAGTCCAAGTCACTGAGCTAGAGTCCAAGTCAGGTCTCAAGTCTCTGAGCTAGAGTCCAAGTCAGGTCTCAAGTCTGTGAGCTAGAGTCCAAGTCAGGTCTCAAGTCTCTGAGCTAGAGTCCAAGTCAAGTCTCAAGTCTCTGAGCTAGAGTCCACGTCAAGTCTCTGAGCTAGAGTCCAAGTCAAGTCTCAAGTCTCTGAGCTAGAGTCCAAGTCAGGTCTCAAGTCACTGAGCTAGAGTCCAAGTCAAGTCTCAAGTCTAGAAGCTAGAGCCCAAGTCAAGTCGCAAGTCACTGAGCTAGAGTCCAAGTCAGGTCGCAAGTCACTGAGCTTAAGTCCAAGTCAGGTCGCAAGTCACTGAGCTAGAGTCCAAGTCAGGTCTCAAGTCACTGAGCTAGAGTCCAAGTCTCTGAGCTAGAGTCCAAGTCAGGTCTCAAGTCACTGAGCTAGAGTCCACGTCTCAAGTCAGTGAGCTAGAGTCCAAGTCAGGTCTCAAGTCTCTGAGCTAGAGTCCAAGTCAGGTCTCAAGTCTCTGAGCTAGAGTCCAAGTCAGGTCTCAAGTCTCTGAGCTAGAGTCCAAGTCAGGTCTCCAGTCTCTGAGCTAGAGTCCAAGTCAGGTCTCAAGTCAAGTCTGAAGTCTCTGCCCTAGAGTCCAAGTCAAGTCTCAAGTCACTGAGCTAGAGTCCAAGTCTCTGAGCTAGAGTCCAAGTCAGGTCTCAAATCTCTTAGCTAGAGTCCAAGTCAGGTCTCAAGTCTCTGAGCTAGAGTCCAAGTCAGGTCTCAAGTCACTGAGCTAGAGTCCACGTCAAGTCTCTGAGCTAGAGTCCAAGTCAAGTCTCAAGTCTCTGAGCTAGAGTCCAAGTCAGGTCTCAAGTCACTGAGCTAGAGTCCAAGTCAGGTCTCAAGTCACTGAGCTAGAGTCCAAGTCAAGTCTCAAGTCTCTGAGCTAGAGTCCAAGTCAGGTCTCAAGTCTCTGAGCTAGAGTCCACGTCAAGTCTCTGAGCTAGAGTCCAAGTCAAGTCTCAAGTCTCTGAGCTAGAGTCCAAGTCAGGTCTCAAGTCACTGAGCTAGAGTCCAAGTCAAGTCTCTGAGCTAGAGTCCAGGTCAAGTCTCAAGTCACTGAGCTAGAGGTCAAGTCTCAAGTCACTGAGCTAGAGTCCAAGTCAAGTTTCAAGTCACTGAGCTAGAGTCCAAGTCAAGTCTCAAGTCACTGAGCTAGAATCCAAGTCAAGTTTCAAGTCTGTCGTGGTTATAATGAATGTTGTATCACATTCTGTAACTGTAACCTGTTTTTCACTCACAGAGCACAACCATGTAGCATAATGCATCTACAACTAATGACAGCTGAAACTACTGTAAGTCAACACATCTCCAGACTCTTAAACCAGTGTAAGGCAAGGCAAGTTTATTTGTATAGCACATTTCAACAGCAAGGTAATTCAAAGTGCTTTACATTAAACATAAAAGCAACAGGGAAATATAAAAAAGTTTAAAAGCAACATAGGGAAATTTAAAAAATACACATTAAAATAATAAAAGTTACAGTGCAGTGTACAATCAGGGTTCAAAGAGTTAAATGGAAAATAAAAACAGGCTGAGGGGTTGAGCAAATAATTGAGTTACAATTATTTTGAAAGAGAATAAACAGAGAAGTACACTTAATCTACTCTCTCTAGCTAGTCTGTACTCCCCATCTCTGAGTAGTAGTAGTTGTAGTCAACTGGTTAATTAGAAGAGAAGTTAAATTTGGACAAATGGAGGCCCACACGTCTTATTTCAACCCGTTCTCCCTCCCCGACTCGTCACATATGGACGCATGGTCCAGACCCATCGGCGTCAGTTTGTAACGCACTGGGGATCCCTGTAGCGTCATAGTTCAGCGCAGTGGGGGGGGGGAAGCCCTGTAGCGTCAGCTTTTGATGGTAAAGGCAGGTATATGATATTTAACAGAAAAGACTGAGTAAGGAGGTGCTTGGGGTGGATGGAGGTCCAGAACCTGGACTTTGAACCAGGAGAGCGGTGTTTGTGTCCCGTGTGAGACAAAAAGTCAACATTAAATATTTTCATTTAACTTACACAAGTTAGGTAAATGACTTAACTCACCCATTAACTGACGTATGCAGTTATTTTAACCCAAACTATGATCTTTTCCTAACCCTAACCCTAAGTACTTTTTGGGCCTAAACCTAACCAAATAGCAATGTTTCACTACTAACGTGCCGTTTCACAATGGCGATGTTTTGCAACGCTAGCCTTTTATTTTGACAGTCTAACCAGACGTTGCATATTTGTTGTTGCTAAGCGTTGCTAACTTGACCGCAGAGCCCTAAACATCTAAAAAAAATGTGCTTAAGGGGCACTCAGGGCGTTAAAAAGCGACGCCAAAGGGCCTTGACCAAGCGTCAATGTGCGTCGAGTCGGGAGAGAGAATGTGTTGATTATTTGGGGCTGACAGAGCGTGTCGGCCACCGTAGCTTCCCCTGCGAGCTTGGAAAGGGAAGGCGGTTGCCAGTCTCTGCCCTTACTACTGGATGCCGCCTTTAGTGTTCGATACTCTCTCTTGTCTGCTTAAAGTGCCAGTAACATTTATTTTAAAAATGTAAATAAATTCTGTTTAATTTTGATAAACCATAGAAGTATTAGAATTGTTTTCACGTGCAGAGTTGGGCTAACCAGGACTAGTTTGGTGGCACTTTTATTTAAATTTTGTCAGCTTTGAAAAATAATCAGAATATTGACAAAGCAAAATGAAAAGTTTGGATTCACAGAGACTCAGCTGTGCTTTTGTTTTCCAGATGGAGTTTCATTTTATGCCTCTGACAGCACTCAAGCTGAGCACCGTTTAATCTTCCAAATCCCTCCCAAACATCTTCCACTGCTGCATTTTTCTCTACTTATCCTCCTCAAACGCACGTTGGTGTGTTTTTCTGTTTGTGTGCATATATTATACATCGATTGTCTATGGTGAGGCTTTGTGTTGCCGCTGTGGTGGTGGTGGTGGGTGAGACTGGTGGAGAGCAGGCGTTAAAAGCCTGCCTGATTACAGCCTCTCTCTGACGGCAGCGGGATCTTCAGGCTCCATTAGACTCACAGATGCGCTCGAACACAGAGCTCAACAGCCTTCACCTCAGAGCCCCTTTCAAACAACACTTCCTGCCAAACAGTTGGACTTGAAGTGAGCTGAGGTAAGCTGACAGGTGCACCACAGGAACCTTCAGAGGGAACATCAGGACTTTGCTCTGTTGATGGCTTCTATCTATCTGCATGCTTATATTTGTTACTGCGCACCAGTGAGCACTATAAGCAAG
The DNA here is from genome assembly GCF_021292245.1 of Micropterus dolomieu. Lineage (NCBI taxonomy): Eukaryota > Metazoa > Chordata > Actinopteri > Centrarchiformes > Centrarchidae > Micropterus > Micropterus dolomieu. Next base: position 501,786 of record NC_060169.1, on the reverse strand, counting down.
CGATACTGTACAGTGCATGCAGCTATGTTGTTTAGCACATGGACTATTTCAAAGGAACGCACCAGCAAAAATCTATTAACACGGCTAAGAACACTGCTTACTACGTGCCATGTTGCAGGAAGAGAGACTTGACATTGTCTGGGACGAAGTATTCATACCACACTGTAAAGAAAACTGTTACATGTAAAAGTGAAACATATTCTATGTAAGTATTATCAGAAAAAATGTGCTTAAAATATTAAAAATAAAATTATGCAATGCAGAAAAATGTCCCCTGTGACTGTTACTATACTATTATTATTATTCCTCATGCATTAATGTAAAAGCATTATTTTAATTTTGAGTTGTTGAGCTGGAGCTCCTTTCATCTGCTGTCTATTTTTTCCATTGATTGATTGGAAAAATTCTGAAAATAGTGAGAAATGCTCTGTTTAATTTATTAACTCTATATTCAAATTATGAAAAATAAATTAAAAGGAAAAAGCAACAAATCTGCACATTTGTGAAGCTGAAACCATGAAATGTTTTTGCATGAAAAATGTCTTGAAAATAGTTGCCAATTAAATTTCTCTCAACCAAAGAATCATTTCAGCTCTACTTGTATAAACTGTTGGGTAGTTTGATTTATAACAAAACATCAACATTCATATGTTTAGTATGTTTTGTAAAATCATCCAGCTTTGTTTTTAACAGTGGTACAAATCTTCCTGATGTTGATTCAGCACATAGATCATAGTATCAAGTATCCAAGTGATATATTTTATGTGGTTGCTGTAACTAATGCCGCTTTTACGCTGCTGGTACCAGCTCAGCTCAGCTCAGCTCGCTTTTTTGGCCCGCCGTCCACCATTGCAGATAGTGCCACATGAAACTGCTGCAAAGTAATGTACAACGTGACACACGCACACACACATCAGCTGTCTCTTTATTTAAGTTAAAATGTTTCAGCATTACTCAAATTGTAAAGACAGAATAGCGGTACAGAACTCCTTCAGCTGTTTCCTGTTTCCTCTGCCGTTTGTTGCTGGAGTCGTCTGCTGCGTTTGCTGCAGTGGTCTGTGGGACCCGGCAGGTCTGTGAGCGTGATTGGCCGGCCTGCACTTGGAGAGCTCCTCAACTGGATTTAGTGATGAAATAGTATACAAAAATTGTAAATTATAAAACACTGGCCTCTGTCTGGCGTGCACACTGATGATGCAGACGATTCTCTCTGACCAATCAGCAGTCTGATGTTTTCACATCACTTTTTAGTATTGCCTCAGCTCGTCTGGAACCTTGACGGAGGTGATACAAAAAAAGTAACAGGTACAACTTTTCCCGACTGGAAAAACCAAAAAAGGCGAGTAGAGACGATGCGAGTTGAGTTGGTACCATGCCGTGGAAAAGAGCCATTATTAAAACCTCAACGGTGTGATACAAACACTCAACTCCCAGAGGCATTTATCATCTGACACCAAATATTGAATAAAAAAAAAAAAACGAAGTGATGTTCAAGCTCGTTCCAAAAAAATATATAACTGCTCCAGCAGGACTGTTACCATGGCAACTGCCATACCTAGCATCAATCAGTGGTAACCATGCATCCTCGAGCCAGAAATCAGAAGTTTCTCACTCTCTTAACAAACTTGTGTTTCGATGGAGGAACAGAAGCAGCAGTGAAGCAAACACAGCGGAGGCTTTGACACTTAATTATTTTTACTGTAACTGTACTGTGTCCGTCCTCGTCATCCAGATGGAGGCTTTTTGTTTGCTGCTCCCCTCCATCCTGCTGTGTGACAACACCGCTGATTTATTCTGCAAACTCTGGGCTCTAACTACTGGCCTGTGGCTGCAATGAACATTTCAAGGCAAAAAATGCGGGCACTGCAATATTTATCAGCTGTGTGTCTGTCATTATAAAAACAAACTGCGCATAAGGTTTCCCAGTAATGTCAGTGTAGTTTAGGCGTTATATTCTTTCATTTGTATGGAAGTATATTAGTAATAAAACTACAAACCAATATTTAAAAGTTCAGTGTGTAATTTTTAGTGGCATCTAGTGGTGAGGGTTGCAAATTGCAACCAGTGGCTCATGGTGCATTCACGTTCTCCTCGGATGGCCCCATTTCCTGAGTTGTGAAGTCGTTCTTCGGACTTCAGTGTATTCATGTGCTTTTAAGTGGGAACGTGGAATCAACATGGACGCTACACGCAGACATTTAGTTCACTCTACATGGACACCGCCCGGCATACCGGGCAAATGCCCGGTGGGCCGACGCACCTTTGGGGCAGGTGTAATGTAAATTATGTATTTATATAACTGTTTTTTAAAAATGGGCCAACGACCACCCCATAAAGCACGGACAGCTTGGGTTTATTTGCACAATGAGCCTGCAATGCAATGTAAATATAGAAGAAAACTCTTTGTTAACCAAAACAAGTAAACTAGGCTAAAAACAATAATAAGCAACCAATTACTGCATTATATTTTATTATATTTTTATATTTTCACCTGCCACCTGAATTTTGTGCTTACCTGGTGCAGAAAATGTCTCCAGAATGCAAGAAATTAAGTGTTTAATGCACAAAATCTTCTGGGGGGGGGACGCCCAGAACACAGCCCTAATCTGAGCCCTTTTCTTTGTCCCAGTCCAGCCCTGACAGCAAACTAAACATTATAACCATATTACAAATTAAATGTTTGCAAAATATGTACGTGCAAAACATAATTTTGCAAGAATCAAAGTTCTGTATACTTCTTTATATCCCATGTACACTTCATTCGTTTGTAATAAAGATTTTATGGAAGATAAAAAAGATTCTAACTAATCCGACACCTGCATCGCTCACCCCTCCCTTTCCAAGCGCGCAGGAGAAGCTACGGTGGCCGACACGCTCTGTCTGTGTTCCTCCATTTGTCCAGATTGACGACTACTACTACTAGTAACGTTACTTCTTCTTCTTCTTCTTCGTAAGTATTCAACGTTGTGACGAAACGCACTCGGTAGAGCCATTTATCCGTTTTGGCTACTGTAGAAACATGGCGGCGGTGTATGTAGATAGAAATGTCTCATTCTAAGGTAATAAAAACATAACGGTTCATGATGTAAAGTCATTATACACCACTGAAAACATAGTAATGGATATTATACTTAATTTCTGTCAATAGATCCTCCTAAATATCACACACTGGCCCTTTAAAAGAGCTTTAAAAGAGTTTGACATGAGATTGATGTCTCTCCTGGAAGACATTGATGTTGCACTCAGAAAAGCGGCCGTATAGGTCGATGATGCACCAGCTTAACATATCTTCAGGTTTTTTGTTAGGCCGTGATCCCTTGTGGCAGAAGAAGTCAGGTGACGTAGTACAAATAGCGACAAGGTCTGTGTGAGAAGGCGGTGGGGTGGATGGATGACTCAAGTTAACTCAGGGCCCCGAAAGTTCGAGTTCTGTGTGAAAGAAAGTCAAAAGTGACATGTTTTAAGTTAACGTTTTGTAGATTATTTATGTCACATGACGTCTAGTCACGCAACCTACGATCCTACCCACACGAGCAGGTGTGGGTGGACTTATGTAACGTACTGAAGGTCCGGTGTGCTGGACTGGTACTTGCCCATGCTTGTACATGTCATTTTGGAAAAAAACTCACTGAGGACATGTTGAAAAAGTGACGTAATTGTGTTACTGCTTCCATTTTTTGTGTTGCTTCTGCTTTCTGTTAATGCACAATTAATATGTCTTTATCAAAGTCACAAATCACAACATGAGTTTACAGCAGCCGACGCCTCTCTCTCTCTCTCTCTCTCTCTCTCTCTCTCTCTCTCTCTCTCTCTCTCGATCCATGGTTAACAACAAATCTGAGTTCTTTATTTTCTGTGCGAACAAACAACAAAGCTCTGAGTTTGTTTCGGTGTCAGAGATGTCTGAGATGAATTCAAAGTGCAGGTGCACAACAAAACTGCACCGGTCCGTGCTCGGACGAGTGTGTCTTTGTGTTTCTCAGGTGTTGTTATGTGAGTGGACTGAAAATATGAAACTTGTTACTGAAAGTTGGACTGGGATTCAGTTCACGATGTGGCGGGTTGTTTACTGCTGTTTTGTTTTCAGCTGTTGCAGCCGGACAGATCTGTCTCTTCCATTTGGTTTTATTTCTGAACCCAATTGCCTTGGTGCTTTTCTATCTGCCAGGCGGTTAATTGCATTCACCTGGCATCCCAACTGTAAATCAGAGCCTGATGAGATTAGCTGAAGACGTGCGGAGCTCAGGAATCATGACTGAGCACAGCTAGTCTTCCTTCTCTTTTTCTTCTTCTTTAAATTTTTACAGTTTTCAGAATAAACTTGAAAACATAAGCTTTAAATACTGAATTCCTCCTTTGACAGTGGAGTCAGAGAAATTCCACAGTGCCGGGTGCTGAGGGTGGCTCACGGATTGGAGTTAACACTGACAGACCTGTTTAGCTGGAGCTAACCTCTACTCTGTTATTCTATGTGGAGGGAGGGGAAGCTTTATTATTGCGTCCCGGCAGAGTGGTCAGGGGTGACTGACAGCAGTTTTGCTGAACGGGGGCCGAGTTTCAATTAGCTTCTCCCTCAGGAGGACTGAGGCTGCTCATCTGCAGCAGCAAAACCTGCCAAGACCACTTTCATCTCTCCACGTCCACAAAGAACAAAGAAAAAAGGTTAAACTCTTCTGTTTCACTCATTTAAAGACACACTTCCTGATTTTCTTTCAGTGCCCAATAGCTCCCAAGAAGCTCTTGATGCTTTTTAAACTTTGGCCAATTTCCCAAAACCATCTTAAGGCATAGACGATATATAGCTCATAGTCTTTAAATAAGATAAAAGGGCAAGATAGCCTTAAATGTTAGCTTTAGATTCTGATTCACTCAGTCTTCACTCTGTGCCAAAGATAATATGTAATAACTAAAGAGCTGCATTTTTAACAACTTTATAAGTAAGTGTGTAGTTTAATCATATTTTACAATATGATCGTATGTTTTATGTGAATTATCTGCCATGAGAAGCCATAAGTGGCTTTTTACTGACGTCACTTCACACCTCAAAGCGAGATGATCAGTGCTTTACAGACGCTTTAATATATTTTATGTACAAATACAATACGGTAATAATACTCCAATTGCATGTAAGTTAAGTAAACATGAAGGTACAGGAGTATTATTTGCTTAATGTACTTGTAATCTATCAAAAGTAAAAGTGGCTGATTGTGATGTGGTCTGTCAAAAATGTAAAATTGGCAAAGTGACATATTTCCATGCAGCCAGTGTTAAAAAGAAAATTAGATGATATTCTGTCTTACACCGAGCCCAGGTATTTGTATTTTAGGATTAGATGACAGCGCAAAGCATGCTGTCAGGTATAAAGGATGTTTTTGAGAATTCGCTGCAGTTTTCTCCAAAGGTGGGTTGGTGATGAACCTCCTGATGTCTCACTTTGGTTGGAAAAATTTAATCACACTTGAAAGTTTATCACACAAAACTAAAAACAGATTGGACCAATTCCTTTACAGGACTTTGTGTCTGATCATAATCGAAACGGAGGAAGGGTGGAGTGCAGCTGTATTCTCTGTCTATAGGAGCACTTTGAATTTGTGAAACTGTACACTTCATTATGTAGTAGTTTTTTTTTTATTCAAAATACTTGTCCCGCAGTCCCCTGTGCCTGAAATGTTACTATAGTTTGTTAATGCTGATGCATCACTGTTTAATTAAGCAGCATGTTCCTGTTGTAGCTGCTCGAGGTGGAGCTAGTTTTAATTATATATATTAGGCAGTTTCATCCAGTGGTTCCAAACCTAAGGGCTCCTTCCTTAATGTCACTAGATAAGAGGGGCTGTGAGATGATTTATGGTGTAAAAAAGAAGAAGAAAATTAGTTTTAGCTTTTTCATCCTCGGACAGTTATTTATATGAAACTATAGCCGCTTTCACACAGAGCTTCTGCAATAAACACCGACAGAATGTCAAAATAAAATAACCTGTGCAGCTTCCCAATCGTAAAATAACAATAAACACTGTTAAAATAGACAAAAGAAGAAAATAAAATTAACTATGAGGCCTAGTTAATCATAGTAGGAGCACAAAAACAAGCACTGATTACCAAATCAATAAAATCTGTCGTCAAAATCGGGCAGGCAAAATGCTCTTATTCTGAAATGCTCCCTGTGGATATGCAGCCTGAAGTTGACGGAAGGAAATGGGGTCACAGAGAGCCGTGGAGAAGGTAGTAGAAGCACAAAAAGGACAAACAAACATCAAGTCAATGCGGAGACACTTCCTGTGGACATTGACGCCGCGCTGGGGTCCGAACGAAGCCGTCGGTGAACAAACAAAGCACAACAACCATCCAGCATTTTGGCAACGCAATAGTAACAAACTCAAAGTAACAGTGTATGACCTGCTTGCTGGTTGGCTGGCGGCAGAAAATGACGTCTTTTTTGCCCTCCAAGGGAGCGTTTTCCTTGTAACGTGACGTCATGTGAAAACTGTGAATATATTGTACTCTTTAAGCTTATACAACCCAATCTCATTCCAGCGCGTCACATATTGACACTTAGCGTGGTTTTTTTGACGTGTAGGGCTCCGCGGTCAAATTAGCAAGAATAAATATATATATCCTGGTTAGACTTTAAAAATAAAACTAGTTCAAATTCAAGGTGCTTGTACTTTCCTGGAGTTGTTCCATTTTACACCATTATATACTTACAATTTATAGTACACTACATCTCAGGTGTTAATATTTTTTACTCCTCTACTTTTGACAACTTTAGCTACGATAGCTACTCCTCAGATTCAGATTTTACAAAAAAACATTCCAAGGCTTCACATACGGACGCAAATGGCCGACTTTTCATTGTTCAAAGCTAAAAGAAGGCCCAGTATAAATAACACAAAAGTTCGAGTAAGACGGTGGTTGGACAGGTGGGTCAGAAACCGGGTTTTCAGCCAGGAGACCGGTGTTTGTTTCCCGTGTGAAACAAATTGTGACGTCACAATTAGGTCAGGTTTAGGAAAAGATCATGGGTTGTGTTAAAATAAATACGTTACTTATGTTACTGAACTTGCATAGGTAACATCACTAAAAACAATTAATGACTTTTTGTTTTACAAACACCGGTCTCCTGGCTGAAAACCCGGTTTCTGACCCACTTGTCCATCTGTCCACCCCAACCACCGTCTTACTCCTCTAAAATGTCAGTATTTAATGGAGTAAAACACCAGGAAGGTACAAGCACCTTGAATTTGTACTGGAGTTCAGTACTTGATAGTTACATTCCACCACTGGAGCTGATCAGAGAGCTCAGCAGCGGCCTCGTCTGCGGGTATAACCACGATCAACATCAGGCTGCAGCCTAATGAACATTTGGGAGTGTTGTCTTGTTTTCCTCCCTCTTTCCATCGCTCTCAGCGCTCTGCCATCACGGCGTGCAGTCGGTGGAACCACCTGCAGACAGGATTAAAGACGCCTCTCGCTACCTGCTGGACACGGCGCTGTGTGTTTTGAGTTACTGCCTGCTGTGTGTGATGTATAGTGTGTGTGTGTGTCAGTATGTGTGTGGGTGTTATGGAATGAAAGAGCAGATGGAGGCAGATGGCGACTCATACTGCTGCAGTAAAATGGCATCTCATTACAGCTCTGCCAGTTTAATCTGCTACCAATAAAAATAAATATTCTTTAATAAAATAAGAGAAATAAAACACCCCAGAAGAGGAAAGGCGTGGGTGCTGGAGGAACAGGTGGTGGCTGGAGGAGGAGGGGGGACAATGACAAGATAACAAGAAGCAGACCTGACAGGGAGGGGAGACGTCTGTGGAAAATGTTCTGTGGTTTGCTGCAGAGGAGAAGTTTTATTTTTACTCTTGAGGATTCACATTTGAAACTTTCATTTCAACAATAATGTCAGTATTACGCAGCAGAGAAACACAAGAGTGTCCTCCATAATTTAACAGCAACATAAGGCCATCAATATCTAAATGGCAGAAGTTGAAACTCATAAATCCACTGCTCCCAGCAGGACATGCCAACAACCTTCTATCTTGAAGCAGTGATCCTATAGCTATATGCTACGTGTATGCACATGGTGTTATATTATGCCAAAACGTGGACGCAGAGAACCGGGATTTGGGCCCAGTAGCTTATTTATATGATGATATATATATATATATATATATATACAGTGAGGAAAATAAGTATTTGAACTTAGAAATCATGGAGGGGTCTGAAATTGTCATCGTAGGTGCATGTCCACTGTGAGAGACAGAATCTAAAAAACAAATATCCAGAAATCACAATGTATGATTTTTTTACTATTTATTTGTATGATACAGCTGCAAATAAGTATTTGAACACCTGTCTATCAGCTAGAATTGTGACTCTCAAAGACCTGTTAGTCTGCCTTCAAAATGTCCACCTCCACTCCATTTATTATCCTAAATTAGATGCACCTGTTTGAGGTGGTTAGCTGCATAAAGACACCTGTCCACCCCATACAATCAGTAAGAATCCAACTACTAACATGGCCATGACCAAAGAGCTGTCCAAAGACACTAGAGACAAAATTGTACACCTCCACAAGGCTGGAAAGGGCTACGGGGAAATTGCCAAGCAGCTTGGTGAAAAAAGGTCCACTGTTGGAGCAATCATTAGAAAATGGAAGACGCTGAACATGACTGTCAATCTCCCTCGGACCGGGGCTCCACGCAAGATCTCACCTCGTGGGGTCTCAATGATCCTAAGAAAGGTGAGAAATCAGCCCAGAACTACACGGGAGGAGCTGGTCAATGACCTGAAAAGAGCTGGGACCACCGTTTCCAAGGTTACTGTTGGTAATACACTAAGACGTCATGGTTTGAAATCACGCATGGCACGAAAAGGTTCCCCTGCTTAAACCAGCACATGTCAAGGCCCGTCTTCAGTTTGCCAATGACCATTTGGATGATCCAGAGGAGTCATGGGAGAAAGTCATGTGGTCAGATGAGACCAAAATAGAACTTTTTGGTCATAATTCCACTAACCGTGTTTGGAGGAAGAAGAATGATGAGCACCATCCCGAGAACACCATCCCTACTGTGAAGCATGGGGGGTGTCTTTCTGCACATGGGACAGGGCGACTGCACTGTATTAAGGAGAGGATGACCCGGGGCCATGTATTGCCAGATTTTCCCTCAGTTAGAGCATTGAAGATGGGTCGAGGCCGGGTCTTCCAACATGACAATGACCCGAAGCGCACAGCCAGGATAACCAAGGAGTGGCTCTGTAAGAAGCATATCAAGGTTCTGGCGTGGCCTAGCCAGTCTCCAGACCTAAACCCAATAGAGAATCTTTGGAGGGAGCTCAAACTCCGTGTTTCTCAGCGACAGCCAAGAAACCTGACTGATCTAGAGAAGATCTGTGTGGAGGAGTGGGCCAAAATCCCTCCTGCAGTGTGTGCAAACCTGGTGAAAAACTACAGGAAACGTTTGACCTCTGTAATTGCAAACAAAGGCTACTGTACCAAATATGAACATTGATTTTCTCAGGTGTTCAAATACTTATTTGCAGCTGTATCATACAAATAAATAGTTAAAAAATCATACATTGTGATTTCTGGATTATGTCTCTCACAGTGGACATGCACCTACGATGACAATTTCAGACCCCTCCATGATTTCTAAGTGGGAGAACTTGCAAAATAGCAGGGTGTTCAAATACTTATTTTCCTCACTGTACATACCTGTAATGAAGCAACATCCATACGCTCTTTGCCTGTTGAGTGATTTGTCAATTTGTTTTAACTCAACTCCTTTTGGGTTTGCCTACCATTAAAGTGAGTAAACGTATTCAGCCTGAAAATACGTGTTTTGGGGTAAAAAGTTACTAATCAATAGGCATTTGTTGCAGTGAAGTTGGTTTGTGGAGGCCAATGTTTGATGTTGTTTCACCTGGGATCGTACCAGCGGTTCTGAATTAGATTATTAAAACGAGCGCAAATTCCTAGAGTGGCAAATTTTTTCCAACCCAGTAATTTATTTATTTATGGTGACTGCGCCCTAATTCATGGATGCATTCAGCAAAAGTTAGAATCACAGTTGATTTAATTTAGCATTTTTGTTTTTGTCTCTCTTTTTTCAGTTTAAGCTGTTTCACAATTCGTCAATATCTCGCTTCTCCTTAATAGCTTTTTTTTAATGTAGACTATTCCAATTCCAAGTAAATCGGATTCACTTCCAAATGTCTTACAAGTGTATGGATGACTTTTTCAAAGGGCAGGCTAATTCTACATGATCTCTGCTTACTTGCTGTTCTTAGGTGTTTCAAGAAAACTCCAAAAACAAATGGATGAGAAACCCAATTATACGGTTGCTGAGGACCTGTAGTTGCATATACTCTTTTTACATTTGATTGATTTTTCATTTTGTTGATTTGTCTTGTTTTCTGATGTGGTCATGCTGAGTCAAACCTAATAAATAGTTTTGACTTTGAAGTTGAAGGAGCTGTGACAGTAGGAACATCAGGAAATCTGTTCAGACCATACTTTGTTTTATTTTTCCTCACATGGCTTATATAAGTCAACATAAACCTTTGACTGTAAGCTGACCAGTGCATTTATCATCAGCATCAGTTGGATGCAGTCCTTGTTAGTACTATACATACATATACATAATACATATAGTATTATTTGAACTGTGTCACCCATCCCTTTATAATGTACATAGATTGGTTAACTCAAGATTGATATTTCTCTCATCAAAAAACATATAGAGCTTTACATGCCATGATGCTACCCTCTGCATTGACTGACCAATCTTCATGTCTTTTTTATCTGCAGGTTCAGGGGAGGGATGTGGAAAGATCATTCAGCGATTCCCCAAGAAGGACTGGGAGGGAACGGCCTTTCCTCAGGGGGTTGAGATGGTGAGTGATAACAGCCTCCTAGTATAATTGACTGGTGTCTGAATGGTAGCATCATTATTGTGACTGAGGCTTCTTCTGTCTGCAGTGCAAACCAGTATCACAATTTCATAGTTCATAACAGGAGAGCAGACAAACGTTCTCTGGATTTTTGATAAGTAAATGTGTTTTCTATTTAGTGAGTGTCCTTGTCCTAACGTCCTTTACCCATTACCAGTTTCCTGATTTGATGCTTAAGAATATTTTCTTCTGTGTAAAATACTGTAATACAAGAAATATTTGTCTCATAAAAATGCTTGAGCATTTTTGGTGTCACAAAATGACAGATGATACCCCAGGGAATTGTTACATTTGTCCTTTGGAGCTTGTGCAGCAGATATTGGCATTTCCTGTTTCAGAAAAATTCATAATGATTGTTTACTCAAAAGTTTGTTTTAAACCATTGCCACATTTACTAATTGGGAAACCTCTTTCCCCCGGAATATTTTTTACATTATGTCCAGCCTACTATCTGGCTCCCATTGCTGTCCGTCTCCATCTTCCTCTTCAGGAATAGTTGCTTCTCTTAGTTTGTTCCCTCCATGTGCGGAGGGCGACCCTAGAGGGTCTGTGACAGGGGGTCTGTTATCCTTACATGGACAATGGATGGACAAATATTTGCTTATCAGGACTGGGAAAAACTGTCAATCTCTAGGGCAACATTAGTACCATACTGCACAGAACATTAGTGCCTGTGTTATATCTGTTTTTGTTCATTTATATTGGCTACTGCAGATAAGCTTTTAATGACTAAGCGGAATGATTTTGGCAGTCGACAAGGAGGGAAAACAGCATAAATGAACCCAGAACCCAACACAGCACTTTATCTTTTGAATGTACTGCATTCACAGCACATACTTATGTCCATCCATCCATCCATCCATCATTAACCGCTTATCCTGCGTACAGGGTCGCGGGACATACTTATGTAATATTACATTACAAGAAAGTCAACTTGAGTTTAGGCATGACCAACATGTCTTACGAGCTCTGGTTATTACAGCTCAGCTGTATCAACTCCTCCAGTTTTTTTAATTAGCAGCCAATTGAGTGTGACACCATAGATAGGTACAGATGCAAAGTAGAGCTGCAACGATTAATCAGTTAAGCAACCAAAGTGTTGTTTGCCTTCAATGATTGATAAATGATGTCCAAGAGCTGCAGCTGAAACCTTTGGCTCTGTGCGGACACGGTCAAAGAGATACTATCATACCATGACTCTTGTTTATGCAATGGAATTTATAGGGCAATTGAGGGAAAGTGAGGCTGTTATTCCAGCACAAATAGACATATTGTGAGTGGGTGGTGTTGAATGGCATCCAGGCGTCTTCCTGTGAGTTTGTTGGTGGCCATCAAAAGTGTCTTGTTGTGATTAATTGCTTAGAGACGAGCTGTGTTGTGTCAAAAGGCAAAGCATAGTGCTCCTCAAAGACAACAAACAGTAATTGTGACTGGCGAGACTATAACATGTTCAAAAATGAAAGTATTGTTCTGTCCAGACAAAATGTCAAGTAGAATTTTGCAGGTAGAGTTTTTGTTGAGAGGCTGAAACCCTAGCATTGGCCTTTACCTTTCAGTGACTCTGAGGGATAAATCTTGTCATGATTTCATAGTTTAAATATAGAAACACTAGCCACAAGTTTAGCTAAATTAATAGCTTAGTGTTTCCAGATGTCTTTGTAGACCTGCATACCATATTTTGTATGTATGTGTGTGAATTTTTTGTATTCCATCTTGCTGAAGTGATCCCCCCCATGCGTCTTCATTATGTGTCAGGCTAGACTGAAATTGAGACATACTGCAGTCCCCAGTGTGCAAAGAAAGCATAAGGCATGATGTTTCTCATTGAAGGCAGTAAGCCCAAGCTGAAACAAGAGGATGCATTCAATGCTCGGCCATTTAATGCTGGCAAGTACCCTACATATTTGCTGAAACCTTATGTTCCTCTGAGATACAAGTGTTCAAGTATAATACATAGAATATTGGCTTAACATGCTGAAAAATATTCACATGTTGACATCTTCAGTTTCCTCCATGAAAAGAGACCCCAGAGGAGTAAGCCATGACAGGAAAGGGGGGGGGGGAGGAGGGTTGTTTCCTACTAATATGTGGTGTGTGACAAACTTTGGTCAAGTGCCAAATGACTGAAATTCCAACTTTGAAGCTTTAATGAAGATACACCATAGTGTTTAACAGACCCACTAAGCAATTTGCATTTTGGCTCTGTTTTGGGCTGGTATGTAAACCATTATTATTTGCAGATTTTCTCTACTCCATGAAAAAGAAAATGACTCGCGTACAAACACTAAGAAATACATCTGTAGAAAACAGTGGATGAAGCTGAGCACGAAAAGCATTTTGCGGTCACAACAGGCCCCCAGCAAACTAAATAACCACAGATGAGGAATGCACCCAGAAAAAGCGTTTACAACTTGTGCTAGGAAAAATGTGTTTCTAATCTTTTCAGGCAAGTGATGATGATAGGAACCAGCTCACATCCTCATCTGTTATGGATGAGCCAGGTCTCTAAATGGAGGTCAGTATGTTGGTCACCAAGTACATTTCCATCTTCTCGCCCTCCAGTATCGAAGTACAGTCCTCATGGTGTACTGTAAATGGACAGAGGTAGGTTCTGGAGATCGTAGTAAGGTCACGTAGGACGTTACTAACGTGTAAGCTCCGCCAAATTTTGGAAAGAATAATAACTTAAAATGTTTACTCCACGATCACTAGCAAGGTTTCCTTGATTCTCACTCATATTGTTCTCATTTCTCTTTTTCCTCTGATGGACAACTTTGATGAGCAGGATGTGGATCTCGTGAAAGACAAGAGTAGATGAGCTGTTGCTAAAATGAATAACAGAATGACAATAAGGTTAACTTGATCTTGGATCTAATGATTACATGAACAAAGGCTGTATATTAGTGTTAATCTTAGTTTATTATACGCAAAAGGAATATGGTATCTCTATCTTTACAGTTTGAGAACCTAGCATTGCAGCCGAACTGCAGCTAGCCCACCAATGCCTTCAGTTACCGCTGGATCAAGTGACACCTAGTCCCGCACGTCATGCTCAGTTTAATCAAGAAAACCATTAATTTTCATCAAGTTGGGAAGTGACAGCCTATATTTAGTTATTTACATTTACCGTCATATAGCTTAGAGCAAAGAAATGAAACGTGCCACACAAATACCAAAGGAATGACTGGAATGACTTTGGTGCTCACTGTTTAATTAGTTTGCTCGTTTAATTACAAACACCATTTGTTTAAGGCTTGGCGTATGTGAATGTTTATAACATCTGCCATTTGTAGACAACATATTGGTGTCAAATGTAGATTTTTGAGTTGTGTTATTCCTTTCACCCTCATGTGGACTTGTTTCTTTCAGACATTTTCTGGTTCTAACAGGCGATGTTTTCTTTGTTATGTTAAATGGGCTGTATTAATAAAAATATAAAGTCTTCATTCTAAGACAACCACACTAAGCTTTTTTTTTTTTTTTAATCTATCTAATCCCAGTATTGAATAAATGTTTGGACCCACATACGCCTTGTCAAAGCCTACTTTTGCAGGTTTACAACACTTGTCAGAAAACTGGGTGGTACATTTTTCCATTAACTTCACTGAAATCAAACCTTTGTATTTTAATACAGAAGTAAAATTTTCCAATTTATGGTAGGAAGGATTTTCTTTAATGCTGCTTGTTGCATGTAATAATGGAGGTACATAAAACAAATTGAGTTAGTATTTTAAAACAGATTTTCCCAATCCGGTTCAAACCGGCTTTATCCCTTCAGAAACTTTGTGAACCACCCATTAAATGCACAGATGTTACTACATCTTAAACTGACATGTAAAGCACTGAACATGACGACACACTGGAATAGAAATGTATAGCTGTGTGTGTTTATGCTTGGCTTGGCCTTCAGTGTATATGTATGTATGTGTGTTGGGTGAAGAGAGATGTCTTGACGACTATGCCCGAGAGGTTAAACACATTCCAAAGCGCCATGAAGTTCTGTGTTCAACAAGAGTGTCAGTCTATTACATGTAGCCTGCATACAACGATCTGTCAGCAGACTCACCTCTGTCGTCTCCACTATAGCCATGTTTCCCAGTAGGAAAACAAAATGTTTACTCTGATAACTCAAATCAGTCTTTACATTTTGGAAAATTTGACATTCTGCAGCACACTCAGCCCTGATCAGGCACAGCGTACATTAAGAGGACCTCTATCCATACAGGGAGTTAAAGATGGGAAACTCTGCTTTAATGCCATAAACCACTGTGAACTAGGGCTGGGCCATATGGCCAAAAATGTTATCACATTAAAAAAAAAATTCATACCATTCGATATTGATAATTATCAGGATAAGTGTCAAATCATTATTTCTTTTTAGTTTAAAGGCTGATTTTTGCTCCTGAGTGAAAATTGATGAAACCAGATGGTTAATTATATGGTTAAACTTTTCTTTACGTTCCAAACATGACAAAGACTTTATGCCAAACAGTTGATCACTTCACAAATCTGAGGAAGAACAATTTTGATAAAAATCGTTTTTCAAAAAATATGATAAGTAAATAATTTTTCAGTCCCGTTTCCTCAACAAAATAAATATCTTAATAGAAAAATTAAGAGCTAATTAGTTCATTAATTCAAATGAATTAAATCAAATATTTATTGATGATATATTGCACATTTGTTGGATTTTTATTGAGGAAAATTATAATGATTATTAATTATTCTATTTCCGAACCCTACTTTTAACCAAGCTTAGATCCGCGCAAAGTGAACGTTTAGTGATATTTAACTTAGTGCTGTAATAATTAGCCAATCATTTGATTAGTCGAGTTAAAGAGAATATATGACAGTCCCGCCTTGACCTATTTCTTAGTTTGTTTTCGAAGTTTGAAGGTGACCTGTGACCTGTTTTTATCTTTTAAAGGCTTGTAGCATTAGCCTTAGGTGTTTCACAGTGAAAACAGTGGGTGTCTCCGCCTGTTATTCAGAGCGCTCTATCACCAGTCTAACATGTGGTGGCTGTGGGCGAGATGCTGCAGCACTGAACAATAGTAATCCTGTACTGGTCCAGTCCAGCACACGGTATGTGGTGTGGGTTTTCTGTTCCACTCAGTCAGCTAGGCAAGCAGGGTTGTTTCTCTGACCGCATACCATGGCATTCATTTGCTGTTTTGACCCACTGCTTACTCGGATATATACTGGTAGCCATAATTGTTACTGAAAGAAAGACAATTATATAAGTGGCCACCACAAGGGCCAGAAACTAAAGTGAATACAGAAGTGCTTTAAGATGCAGCTCTACAAATGGCTCCTAGATTCTTCAGTCTTCCCTTTTGGATCACTCAAAATCTTTCTCTAAATAAAAAGTCAATATGTTTTCCACAAGACCGCATGGTCTCAGTAGCTAATTTAATTTGTCTTGGTGGTCTAATGAAATGGTCTGTCTTAGCTTGATAGACAAAAGAGTTAGTCTATAACACATAAGACTTGGTGGTTGCTGCTTTCTTGTCCCTCCACAGCTCCACCAAAACTTAACCGCTCTTTGCCCAAATTTTAATTGTCTGACCCTAACAACCAAGATGGTGGTCAATTGTAAGCCCAAACCCAGTTTTCAAAACGGTCCTCCAAAACGAGGGTGACAACACAGGCACAACGTCTATGCTATTCCACAATCAATAATTTTAAAGAAGTAAGGAGCGCTTCCCCGTCATCGTTATATGAATATTTCTTCAGGTGGCTGCTAAATTTGTGATTTTAAAATCCTCCTTTTACTCCTGACTGTTTTTGCTTGGTTTTCACTCTCTTTATTTGCAAGTCTATAGCATTGCCACTCCATGTCTGAGCTATTATCATGCTCAGTCAGGCTACTCAGAAATGTCATAATTTGGTATCTAAATGAACATGTACTATACAGTTTTTGTGAAAAAAAAGTTGCACACAGTTTGATACTGTTAGGGTTTTTTTAATGTATGACACATGGCAAATGGAGGAGAATTGGTAATTGAGGAGGATTGTTATAAGGATTGCTTTTTTATTCTACACATTTCTCCTATTAATACTAAAGTGGACATTGTCAATTCACAAGTCAGCTCTCAGTAAGATGATTGCAGCAGTATGTATATGGTGTTTGTGCATTTCTGGTTTGAATACGTTTTGACTCTGGGAGTAAGGCTGAAACATTTCACACATAATGTGTCAAACAGGTTCAAAAGTTTCATCTAGATATAAGTATAACACATGTTTTTAGCAGCTTGGGGAGGGGCACCATTAAATGAGTCCGGCAGTGTATTTTCTTGCTTTTTCCTTGGTTTGTTTGTTCACCTATTTGTCAGTTGTTTCTTGACTTCACACTACTACAACCCTCCATCCAAACACAAAAGCAGTCAGTGAAAAGTAAATCATATGTACTCTTACTGTAGGCTAATCCAAGGCTAGATGATAACAGAGAGAGAAACTAGGATTATTTAGAGTAATATTATCGTACTCTGTGTTCTGTTATTGCGGAGATATCTCAGTTTGTATTAGCATTATTTGCCAGCACATACAGTAAACACATACTATTGAATATATGTGATTTATTTTTGACAGATATTGCAATTGTGATATGAATCACTGTCTTTACTAGAACAAGCATGTTCCCTTACATCTGGAGAATATGATTTGTAGGCTGAGGCATCTCTGCAGCACAACAATGCTTAATTTATCATGGTACGTTGCGACACATTTTACCTTTATAAAAAAAATTGCAGCTTCGGCGGTTTGCGATATTGCACTTGGCCACATTTTGATTTTGATAATATTATAATTAATTGTTCAGCCCTACTAAAGAAGCCCTACTGTAATTGCAACAGACACAGATACTGTATATGAAATGCCAATTATACCTCTACTTGTACTACCTCTGACAAAAATGTGTAGACATGAAATTTCCTCTTGGGGCCCAACTTCCTGTGATAAAGGAATTTGACCTGACTTCACCAGACTCTAAATATTTGTGTCATATCTCTTGTCTAGAACTGCAACTTATTGAACTCCTCCCTTTTCCCTTAAGTCCCTGCTGTAATGAGGAACGTGGCTCACGCTTCCGGGAAGACTACTCAAATTATTCAGTTGTACAAATAGAGACATTTTGACAGAATTTTAAATACGGACCTTTTTATACATATTGTCTCTGAAAAAGAATACTTCAGGACCCGACTCCAGTTTGACCTGCACCTCTGGCATCAGGTCCAGTTCAGCTCACTTGAGAAAGGAATTATCCTTATTGCTGTGGGGAGTCATTCATCTGGCCTTGTTCTCTCAGCAGGTTTGGATAAGCAAATCATGACAATGCTTAACTGCATTGTTCATAATCAGCAGCCTTGGTTAGTCAGTTTTAGGCTCTGTGCCTAACCACAGACAGATGAAAGAATGTAGCCTAATTGTATAACTTGATGGATTGACTCAAGTGACCATAACTTGACATGTCGCGCTGCACGTCGGTCTTATGATGTTTGTAAAACTATGAGAGAAAAACTAAACAGTGCATTCCAGATAGCAGGATGCCGTTCCAGCTGGGGGGTGGGAGTGGGATCATGTGTTTGTCAGGAAGATCCACACATGAGTAATCAATGCTTTGTCTGCCAGTGAAGCTAAACACATCAGGAAACAAAGCTGGAGCTGTCAAGCAAGCAGGACTTTCCATGCTGAAAAGTACTGTGAGCTCACCAGGAAATGGGAATACACAGGATGAAATGAAGCCACAGTACACTGGAGAGTGCACAAACTAGATAAAATACAGTAGAGCCCATCTGCCTTAATGGTTGATTGTTTATATATGTAGTTGTTTTGCTAATGAAGTGTTTCTTCCCTTGTTAATCTGTTATATACACTTGACAGAAATGTTGTTATTATAAGTCTTAAGAGTTATAAATGAAAAGCTACCCTCCAAACTAACAAAACACGAAAGAGATGATAAGTGACCAACTCTGTGGCCTGCCAGGAGCTGGGCCAAAACATGTAGTTGTGAACTGGCGCCAGTAGCCAGGTGAACAGGTCCAAGTTTCAGGATACCCTGGCAATCCTGTACATTTCCTCCCTCCCATCTAAAGAGCTGGCAGGCTCAAGACACCCCACTAACTGGCTACTGGTGAATACCACTGTTGGTAGTAAAAATTTACTGACTGCTGCTGACACCAGGGCCAATGGCCTACATACTTGTCTCTGCCTGTCAAAGATTTAACTAATTTACCCAAAAACATTTCCCCTTGTCATCATAATATGCCAGTACTTTCTGAGGTATGCATACGTACGTGACCAGTTTCCATACTGTCAAGTGAAAAACAGTAAGACTCTATCGAACAGTCATATCTACTGACAACATAATAACATGGGGCAGTAATACATTACATTGCTGTTATTCATTGACATTTTTAGCAATACCAAGTGTTTGAGGCTCAAGGATGGCTGTTGGTCGCATGTCAAACCCTGTTTGTCTCTTGCGTGTTTGAGGAGCAGCATGGCACCCGGATGCTGGTTGCAGGCCTGTGAGAGTCATACCTCAAATACAGTATTACCTCTATGAAATCAATCATATGGCTATATTCTCTCAGTCTGTCACCATGAATTTGAAAATCCAGCTTTGATTTGGCTGTACTGACAAAGCATAGGTTTTTGTTGAATATGTTCTAGTAGCAATATTCATCCAAGGATACAATGTGATGTCTTGCATCTATGTTTCTTTTTGAGAAATGGCGGTTGAGGAGGAACCATTTACAGTGTAACCACTTCTCCTATTTTAATATACTGGAGCAATGTAGTGGTTCAAGTTGGCACATGTTTTAGTAGGCAGGTTTCATTCAATTTCAAATCTAATGCCTTAGCTGCTCAGCTGTTGGACTATAACTACTCTTTAGATTGCTGTATGGTGAGCAAGTTCAAACAGAACATCTCCTTTTCACAGAGCACATATCCTCTAACTTTTGTGGCAACTCTACTGTTGGCCGTTATCAATTAAAAAATGCTTGGAGTGTATTCACATATGATGTAATTACTTTGAAGACAGGGTGTGAGGTTTGTGAGGATGACACCCAGTCTCTTGACCTGAGGGGAGGGGGAAACTGAGGAGTTATCAATGGTAAGAGAGAGACTGTAATGTTTTGTCAAAGTGGATTTGGGGCCAATGAGGGGAAGCTCGATTTTTTATTTTTTTTATTTTTTTTATTTATTTTTTTTTTTTTCACTGTTAAGTTTGAAGAAGTTTCATGAGAACCAGCATTTGATTAGACCTTCATACTGCATTAGTGTATATTCAGGATAGGAACTATACTTGTTATGGTTTGAAGGGAGTTTGTTAATGGCAGAAGTGAGACTGAGGCCTGTAGTGAATACTGTCACTTAGCCAGGGCCCCTACAAGGCGGTGGAGGAAGCACCTGTTCCACAGCCAGGTCACTATCAGCCATTATCTAGGGTTCTCTAAAGGCCGGGACTCAGCAGTCTAACGCAGGACATTGTGCTGATCTACAACCTCAGGACAAAGCTGTTTACCCTGCTCTTTCATTCATCACTCCATGTGCTCAGAAATGTGTTTTGAAGTGTTGTGTTTACTTTTTACAGATGAAATTAAAAAAACAATCATGTTTACCTACCCTAAGCTGATATACTGTCGGATAAAAACAACAAAAAAAAGCTCTAGCAATCTGATAAACTGGTAAAAGAAACATAGCAGTGGACAAAAACAAATGAAATACTACAAAATCCACTGTCCCAAGAATATAGGGCGACCCAATCAAATAGCTTTTATCATTTCTTCTGTTCACCTGTTTTTTTTTTTTAGGATATTGTTTCCGTTGCCCACTTATGTAGACTTTGATTGACACCCCCAGTGGTTCTATTAAAAAAAGACACTATGGCTGACAGAAATGCACACCTCTAACTCCCCACAGATCTGACCTAGACATTGGATTCAGTATCAACACAACGTTAGGTGCCTCTTATTATTTTGCTCTATGCTACAGTACATATCATCTTCTTCTTGGTTGAGTGAAAGGATAAACGTAACATCAGATATGGCTCAACACCTTTATTAAAATGTTAAAGAGATGGTATGCTCATTTCCAGGTTCAAAATCTTATTTAGGGGTTGTACCAGAACAGGTTTACATGGTTTAATTTTCAAAAAACACCATATTTTTCTCATACTGCACATTGCTGCAGCTCTTCTTTTCACCCTATGTGTTGTACGCTCCGCTCTTGGGCTACAGAGTGATGCATCTTACTTGCACAAAGTCTTTGTTGGGAGTTGCACATGCGCAGTTCCCAGGTAAGGACTACTAGCCAATCAGAAGCAGAGAAGGGCGGGTCGTAAGAAACAAGATAGTGTGATCCAAATCAAAGCCGCGACCGTAACCTAGCAGATGGTATAAGTTACTCACAAGTCCACAACCACACAACATCATTGTTCCACATCTTACCATAAACCACTACAAAAATCACCATATTTCAACTCTACTACTACAACTCTCAACTCTACTTACATAAAAATTGGCCAAATTAGCTTTCACGACAGGTGTAACATTAGCATTATAGTTATAGTATACTTTAGCTGTGTTAGCCAACGTTTACAACAACTCCGCACTTGAACAGTCTGTGAAGTTACATTGCCGTGTTTATTTTAAATATAATTCACAACCAATAAAGCATACTTACAGGTTGTGATTGTGAATTTCCAGGCCCAAACAGAGTCGGAGTTGCATCGTCTTTTAGGACTAAACGTTGAACTGTTGCCGGTGTTCTGACGATCTATGCTGCCTTGCCGAAAAATGCTACCATAGCACAAATCGATAGACTCGACTCTACTCGGCCCTGCTTCGTTTTCCATTGCAGATAGTACCCAGAGATAGTACATAGCTTGTCGTCATAGCGACACGCAACTGCCGCGACATAATGTTCAATGTGACACACACACCAGCGATCCACACAGCTTTCTCTTTATTTAAGTTAAAACGTTTAAACCTTACTCAGAATGTAAAGACCGATAAGCGGTATGAAAACCTTCCTGTGTTTTCCTCTGCCGTTGTTGCTGCAGCGGTCTGTGTGACGGCGGGAGCAGAAGGCTCTGTGAGCAGGCGGCTGGCCGGCCTCGCACGCTCCTCCTGGCACAGGCATCCCCTTGCAGCCACTTGCTGAGCGCCTCAACTCTGAAAATATTCAAGCACATTTTTGATCTGCCATCACTTCTCGTAAAACTGTCTACACAGCTGATTTCTCACCTCAAAACTTCTCAGAAGTGGATTTAGTGATGAAATTCCATGCGAAAACTGTAAAATCTAAAACTTTCTGTTGCTGGCCTCTGTCTGGCGCACGCAATGATGATGCAGTGAATAGTGAATATTCTCTCTGACCAATCAGCAGTCTGCTGTGTTTTCACGTTACATGTTAGTATCCCTCATCTGGCTTGAAACCTCGATGGAGGTGAGGTGAAGCAGGTACAACATTTCTACTATGGAAAACCAAACAAAGGCGAGTCGAGCCAAAGAGCCTCAGCTCAGACCAGCTTGGTTTGAGGGCGTGCCTGACCCCGCTAGCCGCTTGGCAAGCTTTATGACGCATTGTCATTGTGACGTCACAAGTAAAGGAAGTGAAGGGCTGGACTACAAACGAGCTGTTTTCAAGTGGTTCAGAGCAGTGCTTTCTGTGGGAGATGGGAGCTCCATTTGGGCTAGACTTTGGGCTGTTTCACTTTGCAAACCTGTTACATGCACAAAAAAGAGATATAACTCAGTAAAGGAGAGGGGAATGCCAAAAAGCATAATACCACCTCTTTCAGCTATTGTCAGAACAAAACCAAATCCCTAACAGCTATTAGGAGAGACACAAGCACAGACAAAGAGAACTCATGGTAGGTTAATACTATAGTTCTGACTATTTCCCTCAGTGCAATGTACCATTTGATTTAGTCCCACTTCCATCTGCTTGCTGTACCTACAAAAAACCTTTTTGTATACTAGTGGGAGTCACTTATGTAATAGTGTCAGTTATTTGTAATAAAATACATCAGTGTTTCCCACACATAGTGTTTAATTGGGCGGGCCACCCAGGTAGATTAACGGCCGCCCAAGTAAATTTGGCGTCCCATTTTAAAATCGTTTTTGACTGCAGTGCTGCGCAGCGCATATTTGCTCCCCACATCCTCTCACTCGATCGCTCTTTCTCTCTCTTTCTAGCAAACATGGACAACGGACCCGTCTGTCAGTTGAATGGTTGGTATCACAAACACAGCTGCACAAATCTGTCCAACACAACGCTGTCAATGTCGGAGACCAATATTCAAAACCGTAATTAGCAAGCATGTAAGGAGCCTAGCTATAGCTATGTTAACTTTGGAAAACAGCTGACTGAGTTAGCACTGTATAACTGGTAACTTAGTCAATAATTGCGTTTGAGATAACTTATATATATATATATATATGTGTGTGTGTGTGTGTGTGTGTGTGTGTGTGTGTGTGTGTGTGTATGTATGTGTATATATATATATATATATATATATATACAGTGAGGAAAATAAGTATTTGAACACCCTGCTATTTTGCAAGTTCTCCCACTTAGAAATCATGGAGGGGTCTGAAATTGTCATCGTAGGTGCATGTCCACTGTGAGAGACATAATCAAAAAAATAATAATCCAGGAATCACAATGTATGATTTTTTAACTATTTATTTATATGATACAGCTGCAAATAAGTATTTGAACACCTGTCTATCAGCTAGAATTCTGACTCTCAAAGACCTGTTAGTCTGCCTTCAAAATGTCCACCTCCACTCCATTTATTATCCTAAATTAGATGCACC
>NC_060169.1:436748-477906 GCF_021292245.1 Micropterus dolomieu | reverse complement strand
CTAGCCAGTCTCCAGACCTAAACCCAATAGAGAATCTTTGGAGGGAGCTCAAACTCCGTGTTTCTCAGCGACAGCCCAGAAACCTGACTGATCTAGAGAAGATCTGTGTGGAGGAGTGGGCCAAAATCCCTCCTGCAGTGCAAACCTGGTGAAAAACTACAGGAAACGTTTGACCTCTGTAATTGCAAACAAAGGCTACTGTACCAAATATTAACATTGATTTTCTCAGGTGTTCAAATACTTATTTGCAGCTGTATCATACAAATAAATAGTTAAAAAATCATACATTGTGATTTCTGGATTTGTTTTTAGATTCTGTCTCTCACAGTGGACATGCACCTACGATGACAATTTCAGACCCCTCCATGATTTCTAAGTGGGAGAACTTGCAAAATAGCAGGGTGTTCAAATACTTATTTTCCTCACTGCATATATAAATATAAATAAATATATATTTATTCTCATATTTTTAGATTATTTTATATTTAAGTATCTTTTTTAGATTATGAGTCAGAACATTTCTCATGGCTTAAGTGCAATAACTGATGACCGCTGTCCTCTGTGCATTATGTTTTAGATATATTTTAAGATGAGATTGCTCCAACAGAATTTTGTTGTATGAACGCATGAAATGACAATAAAGATCCATCTATCAGGACACTTCAGGCGCAGAATGTACAGTTCACAGCATTTATTGAATGAACAGGAGGATGATTACATTGAAGGTGAGGCAGGCCGTCTGTGAAACCAACAGTAATTGCATACTGGCGAAAACATAATCCATAGTCCAAAGAAAGTACATAACGAGTGCAACATAATCCAAGTCCATAGAACCAGCAACAGGGGCAGGCAAAATCCAAAGATACATCCAGAAACAAGCCAGAAAAATAACAAACAAACAAATGAATTAAAAATACAGTTGGGTAAATAATATGGATAAATTTGGAGCTGGGATTGGCTCCTGTACACAGGATAAGCAGCTGAAGATGGATGGATGGTTAAATTTGGACTGTGTTCAAACTGCTGACCAAAGTGGACCGAATCAGGTTCATTCATATGTGACCCAGATCAGAGTTGTTTATAACAGCGTGGACAGTCCAGGTCACCTGGAATCTGATACTTTCCCGTTCGGATTTGGTCCAATTCAGATACAGGTCGGATTTTGTAAAATGCGACCTGAGTCTGGACAGTCAGATCGGAATTCATGCAGCTCTGGAGTCCCTTTAGAGCGACCGTTGGCACAAATGTGCACTAGTGGAAGCCTCGTCCACGACATAATCTGCTCACGAATTCTCTTTCTTTCACCTGAAATCACAGAAGAGAATAAAACTGCTAACCTCCGTGGCCTCCGTGTTTACTTCCATATGACGGCGTGCTGCTTGTGACGTTATATTATTCATGTGCGCGAGGACGTCTCTTTCAGTCTGTGGTCAATCAAAAAAATCGGATTTAGGCAATAAATCACAACTGAGCGTTAAGGCCTGCAGTGTGAACGTAGCCTCTGACTCATTTTAGATTTCAGTCAGTGAACACTAGAAATCTCTTTTTAAAACTGTTCTCTGTGTAAAAGCTTTTAGAAATGTTGTTGTCTTAACTTCCTCTGCGCTCATGTCGTTATTCTCATTTTATGGTGTTCTTTATTTTTAAAGAATTAAATAAATGTAATTATTTTATTATTATTATAACAATTAATCTTATATGACTTCAAATTATTGCTGAAACAATGAGCCAATCAATCACTTCTGGCCATCAATAACTCATTGAGGCCATTCATGAAGAAAAAATGCAAAATGTTTGCTGGTTTCATCCTCCGAATCTTGAGGATTCACTTTGTTTTTTGAATATCTTTGGGTTTTGATCAGTTTGAACAAAATAAGCGACTTGAAGACTTTTTTGTCATTTTATAGGTTGAACAATTGATTCATCCCTTTTTTGGGCCCCTTTCCTGTTTTACTGTAGGAAAAAAAGGTTTACTACATCTTTGTTAAGAGTTTCCTTCCTGGTTGACCTTCTCGTATTACATTGGGGGGGTAATGCAGCTGGGAGCGGCTCCCAGGGCCCCCACAATCACACAGTAATGGAGGTCGAAGCAGACAGGAGCCGTCCTCTCAGGTCTTTATTACAGCCACACTTTGGCAAGTCACACCCCAGTAACTGTTCACCTCTGCTGCTCCGCCAGCTCAGGAAATGTCACCGTGCCACGGCTAAAAGCCACAGCGCATACACTTAAACATTACCACACTCGCTCGGTGCTCTGACTGTTCTGTTGAACGGATCAGGGGCCACACAGCCGATACAGAAAGTGCTTCTGTAAATGGAATAAAAAGAGAATATTGGCTAACTGTCACCAGTGTGGGAAAACTGTCCTTGATGATGCAGCGCAAAGATGCAAAGGCACAAAACCACCCACGATCCAACACTGAAGGAGAAGAACAAATACAAAGACAGAGAGACTGCAGGTCTCTTATCTCTCAACATCTATTCGAATGATCTCAAACTGAGAGACGCAGTCATATAGACCATAATGTGCTGACGCCATTTGACATTCATGGTCCACAGAAACCAATCTAACACCGGGCAGAGGCGTTTCTGAACGAGGCTGAGCTTTGTAAAAGCCTTGGTTACAGTACATACATGCTGCAGGGGTCTGGGGCTGTAGGCAAACAAAAAGGTGCTAAACAAAGCTATTCGTTTTCTGTTTTTTGATGTGCTTAAAATGCTGACAGTAAGGGCTACTGTCAGTATGTTGTGGTGATATGAGATGGGAGCCATGTGACGCTAGGAAAAAGGATGGCGTGCTGCAAGCAGGCTATTTAACATGTCTGACAATAGACGGACCAAACAAATCTTTCACTGGGATTGCTCAGCTATGTGTGGGGAACCTGCAGAGTTATTCTTTAAATGTGGTTCACAGTATATGTTTAGAAATATGTTGCCTTGTATTAGTTATTCTACATTTCTGCTATTTGAAAAGTATAAAGGAAAATGGTGAGAAGAAACATTAAGCAAGATTTAGTAGTGTTGAGCTTACTGACCATCCCGAGCAGGTTCACCTTTGTGATTTAGATGAGGTTGAGAAAGATTGATTTGAAAGTGTCTCCTGAATCTATATGATGTAATCTACATTCATGTACAGTATCTCACAAAAATGAGGGGGCAGCAAATTTACACTGTCATACAAGCTGTACGCTCACTACTTTACACTGTAGCACAGTGTCATTTCTTCAGCGTTACACATGAAAATATATAATTAGATATCTACAAAAATGTGAGGGGTGGACTCACTTTTGTGAGATATTGTATACATACAAATATTGTTCAGTGAATACCATGAAAGTATAAGTCAACAGGTCCTCATAAACAACAAAATAGGTTGATTGGGAATTTGTCCCAAAATGACATAAGGCCCTCAGGCAGCGTTCTGCATGTACAGATATGAACCTCTAAAGAAACATATTTGAGCATTAGCATAGTCTCCTCTATATGGGAAACTCTCAGTCTTTATTCGCAAAACACAACATTTGCATTTTGAGCAGCAGGGAGCGGCGATATTCTGTTTCTGTACTGTAATTCACTCTGAAACTGTTCCTCATCTGTCTGCAGCCGTCATATCTGGGCTGGTTAGAGACTCTGGGATTTGTTGATATGCAATCATGCAATCATGAAGGGGAAGATTATGTGATGTTCTTCATGCCCGAGGCAGCTGGAGCTACGATCTCAGTGCTCTCCCAGAAGACTCGCTGGTGTACAAAAACACTGCCGCAAAAAAAACCCACGATTACTGTATGTACACTCACTGTTTTCTGTTCTTTCACTGTTCGTTCTTACTTTCTCGGGTCAGGCCTCTACCTGCTGCTCACAAACCTTGTTGGAGTTAAAGGCCATGCTCATGGCTTTTCTCTGTTGTCTTTTGGCTGATCAATAGTTTTAAAAAAATGAACCAAATAGCTTCAGTGTGGTGTGATTTCACCTGTTTCAATGTAAACCAACTTGTTTCCAGTGTAATGTTCTTGACTGTGTGGATCTTAGTGTTGTAGTACTCATAAGACCACTTTTTGATGGTCTTGGTCTTGTCTCGGACATTGAGGACTCGGGATTTTATTTCAAGGCCGTAACTTTGGGAATATCAATAAATTGCTTTTGCATTGTCTGATTTATTTGTTAACATCCGAACTTTGATTGGATGTAAAACATATTGCTTCAAATGCAACCAATGACCCTAATTAAAAATGTGTTGTTCCCGTAACGCCATGGTCAGCATGGAAAAGGAGTGTTGGATAAAGATGCTCACATTGATCTTTCAGATCGATTTGAGAAGCACCTCTGATCTCGATCCACATTTTACTGTGTGTCATGTAATGTGGGGAACTGGTCTTGGTCTCGACTTGATCTCAGCCCTTAAAAGTCTTGGTCTTGTCTCGGTCTCGATAAACTCAGGTCTTGGTCTTGACTTGGTCTCGGTTTGTGGTTATCTTGACTACAACACTAGTGGATCTGCTTAATATGTCTTCTTTCTACACACTTTCTGAACACTTGCTCAAAGAAAGGAATCAGGAACAAGTTGAATGAGCTTTGTCTTATTATTTGGGGAAATAGGTGAAATTACACTGAATGACCTGTTGAGATGGATGTTGTGTCAGAGGCAGAGTTAATTTCCTCCCATCTCATTTTATGTTTCCCTTTGGATATTCATGTTTTACGGCTCAGATATTCTGAATATTTTTCCCATTTAAAGTGCCTCTGACTCAAATTTAGCTTTGCTAAAATACCAATCCTAATTATCCAGATTTAATCCAATTTAGTTTAAGCAGTTTGGTGATAATAGAGCGTTACATTTATTGTTTTGGGTAGACCCTGCCTGAGCCTAAATGTGCCAAATGAATATCATAACAAGTTGAAGTAATATTATACTTAATATAATATAATGTCAGAGGAACTCACACACTTATGCAGACATAAACTTTGGTGATCATCAGGCTGACAGTGACCTCACTGGGAAAATATCTGTGATGCTGCAGCCCAGTTTGATTCATTAATTTAACTGTTTTCTCATTTTTTAGATGCAAAGCACCTCATGGATCTAAATTCTAACTCTCACAAACTCATTCGCAGTTTGGGTCCTGCAGACTTGTTGATGTCGCTACAAAGAAAGGAAGCACATTCTGATATAAAGCAAATGGAAAGAAAGTGGACGTGAATTTTCTCTTCGCCACACATATTGAAGTGAAGAGGCAAATGTTTCAGCTATTGTGAAAATGTTGCCTGGTTCTGTGACTCCTCTTAATGAATACATGGAGACGAGAGTAAAACAGAGTGTGTACACTGCTAGCTAGCTACAGCTAACATGGTGCATGGTGGCGAATAAACACGGTCTGCAAAACCGCTAGTAAATCTGCACAAATAACATGATGTGAAGTTCTGAACTTTACAGCTGCTTTTTTTTTAAAAATAGCAGTTGTGATAGTAAAGAGTCAGAAGAAGACTTCAGCAGGGCAGACTGTCACCTTTAGCCTTGCTGTCGGCTAGTTTCTAGCATCCACCAGACTTTTGCTGTATCGCCACCATGAGGCGGACATTTGTGGTTTTCAGTGACATTCATCTTCCCCTCAGAATGAACTGTAATAACTTTAGTGATCCTTTTTTCATCTAGCACCATCATCAGATCATATTTTAATTTGTCAAATACTTAACTTCAGTAGCAAAACTACTAACAGTAAAACAAAAGATTCGCAGTATGTGAATTACCACATTCACCTCATGCTTGTTTTGAATGCAAACAAAGCCATGTTACTTTCTAATGCTCTGACGAAGTCTACAGACGCTGTGCGCACTGTGGAGGGTTGAAGTTGTTCCCTGTCATTAATATGTTGGTGTTTGGTTTGATAAATGTCGAACATGTTGTAGCCCTCCTCCCTAGTTCATGATTTGGGATTTGTTATACTTGAATGCATGAGCACAGCCTCTCAACACTTCGGACTCATCATAGCCTGTTGACCTTTGTCCCAGATCTAAAACCGGAGTTGGCACGCCACCTCGGCCGACTGAGTCACTGGTATACTTTTATTTTTGAAGCCATTTTAGGCAAACGTCCATCATATCCCTTCAAACTTATTATAGATTTCATTGTGCAATCGTTATCTCAGATGACAAAACATTTCTCTGCTGTAAGCCTGCATGTTTTCTGCTCCAGTCCCTTGGAATAGTTTGTGAAAGCATTGTCTCTGCTGTTAGCTTATTTAAACTCTCAGTACTGGTATCTGTTTTTAGCTTTTCAACCCCCGTGAGGCTAAAGCCTAGTTCATGCTACACGATTTTAACCCTGAGCTCGGCGACAGTGGGGGGTGATCGGGGGGCAAATCAGTGAGCGATCGACGCTCGATCATATGTGTGAGCTACTCGACGCCAAACAGACACGTGGAGCTGACATCCAGCCAATGAGAGCAGGCAGCTGCTTTTTCATTACAAAACATTTTTTACTCCTCTCCCCTCTCTGACAGTCCCTGCTGCCCGCACATGCTAATCCATTCTTTCACCCATGTTCTTTGTCTTTGAAGTTTTTATCTCTGTAATAATAAACAATTCCTGTTTGGCTCATGTTTCGCATCATTTCCCACGTCACTTCCTGCATATGTTTTGTTGACAGAACGTGATTTGGAGACCAGAAAGAGTCGTCAGGTGACATTGTCAGCATTGTCACAGCACAAAGTCTTGCAGTCTGCATAACTTGCTCGAATACTGGTTTAATAAAAAAGTTTTTAAAAAATCAAGGCTAAGTTAAAAAGTTTGTTTGAAAATTCTCAGCCCTTATTTTCAGAAGATGTCAGGAAAACTCGGGATGTCTTACAGAGCGTTGTTTATTAATGCGGGGGCCGGGGAGATTGTCGAGAACACAACGGGCAGCCAACACACAATGTGAAGAAGCCCTCTTGATCCACACAACATTCATCCCTCTGCTATGCCAGACAAGATCATTCTTTACTGGCCTAAAAGAACTCCAGCTAGCGAGACAGAGTTTGCCTCTACCTCTGGATCTGTCAATGACCCCGAGCGTTTATGACCCGTCCTCACCTGTTACCCGGGTTAAAAAAACGTCTTTTTTGTTCCTCCATAGGAATAAAATGTTCAACTCAAACTCACAAAGTTGGTGCAAAAGACAAATAACAGACTCTCTACTATAAATAAATAATTCACAAACAAAATTGAGCCTCACCTTTAGTTCAGATATTCTTGTCTATTTCTGACATTCATCCAAAGTCCGCCTCAGCCAACTCCCCACTTTTGGCAGAGCCCCAGTGTGTGTCGTCTGTGTGTGTTTGGTTGAATTATTGATTTGTACGTCTGGCTCTTGACGTGTGTCTGCCATTAGAGGTGGGTTCTTTGATCGCAGGAGCCCCAACATCGAGGCACACACACACACACACACAGAGGTGTGCTTGACTACCTATATTAAAGATGGTTATCAAAGGCTCCACTGTGCCATCTGGCAGCTCATCAAATATTAAGAGGTCTGTCTGCAGCAGCAGCAGCCAAACTGACTGCACATACAAATATACTGTGAACATGTATTCGGGCTGCATTCATGTGACGACTCGTCCTTGTAGTTGTCGGAAACTTTAATGTCACCTTGGACAAATGAAAGAGACAGAAACGCTGGTGACGCAAAGAGATGTACTGCACACGCTCAGAGCTCCTTATTTAAGGCGTTTTTAGATTGAAAAACTGAACTTAGGAGAGAAAATCTGTTCAGACAAACACCATGGCCAAAATCTGGAGATGATTTCACTTAAAGTGCATTATTTCCCCTTTCTTGTTGTTGTTGTATACATGTTACAGGGTTGGAGGTTCATACTTAACATGGCCAAAGTTTCAAATAATGCGGTAAACTTGTGTAAAAGTAGTCCCTGTGAGCAGAAGGCTCGCTGCTCTGAATGCTCCTAGTCCACTAGCTGCATGGCAAGCTGAGCTAACTAGCTGATGGAAGCTACAGCTAGCAGCGTTATTTTAAAGCTGTCCGTCCATCAAGAAACTCCATAAATCACAAAGTGCTGAAGCAGAGCAGCCCAACGCGGTCTCACTCCCAGCTCGTCATATTTGGACGCTTTGTCAAGACCCCATGGTGCCACTTTTTAACACCCTGGGTTCCCTTTTGCATAATTTCTGGACTTGCTGTAACTAATAAATAGGCGGTGTCCAGTTGAAATAAAACACGTGTAGTTGAAAGATTACGCCAAGGTCTTGAGCGAGCGCCTGTATGAGACGACTCTGGAGTGAGAACTCATTGGAGCCGCTGGTGGACAGCAGAGGGGAAACCAGAAAGCGTCTTCAATTCAGTGAATAAAGTTATAAAAGTTGTTTCTTTTTGTACAGGAATCGATGAAACACGACTATCGTTTTTTGTGATTTGTTGTCTGATAAACAGTAAATGCATCAAATTCAGCGCTCCATAGCTAATCGCTGTTTTCCAACTTGATTTCCAAAGATAATTAAGGATTTCTTGAACTGTGAATCATGCAAAGCTACTCTGATGGAATCCAAAAATAAAATATAGCTGGAGCTGGAAATGAGCATAATGGGTCTCCTTTATTATTATCACTTCCCTATTTCGTAATTATGACTTAGCATCCCATAATTATGAGGAACAGATCACATAATCACCAGATATGTATAATTACATGAAAAGGATCTCATACGTAATTATAATTTTAAGATATTTCTTCTCTCTCTCTCGATGAATGATGTGTGGCGAGTTATTGCAAGATGTGGACATCATCAGACAGTTTTGCAGCTGAATTGCATTTTACCCCCAATTTTCTGGAGGACCGTGTTTACTGTAGACTGCAGAGTGCAATGTCTTCTTGCAGAAGTAAAATCTGAGTCTAAAATCTAAAAGTGCTCTGAGAGCTTTGCTTATGTGCAAATGGCAAATGGTTGCTGTTTGCAAATTGCAGATACATTTGCAAGTCCTGCAGGACTCTTGTGTGCTTGCAAGTATGACTGATTGGTAAAAGATGTTGCAGAACACAGCTTAGATGCTGGAAATTTGGTTTAATGGGCCCCAGGTTCAGATCAGTTTTTAATCAAATTCAATGTGATTCTTTAAAAAAAAAATAGTGTTTTGGATGAAAATAAGTAAAATCCAAATACAGTGAGCCTCATGGTGCAGGCAGTACTTAAAAGACGATACTGCTGGTTTTTTCCTTTTTAAGTCCATTAACTACCAATCAGTGTTTTCCACTTCATCAGTTTTTAGATTGATGCCTTCCTTCCAGGTAGTTTTCAGATAATTTATTTGAAAAACAACTTCCAGAGAAAAATGCTGCAGATAAATATTCAGGGTTATCAGTTATACCTTAGTACTGTTGTGTTTGATTTTGTGTGACTAAAATAAATTCAAATGAAACCCAGAAGCAAACACAGACTTTGTGAAGAGGATCGTATGAATTGAGGTTGTTGTTGTTGTTGTTGCAGCTGATTCAGACTCTCGTTCTTTAACACACCAACGAGGAAGAATTTCACAGCATTCCCTGCTCACGAATGCATCACGCAATCAGAGTTTCCTGCTGGCGAGGTCGCTCAGAAAAAGCTTAAACTGAGAGAAAGTGGAGATTAAAATGTTTAAAAAGAAGAAAAAGACCTGCTTTTTTTCTAAATGCTCTAAGCACTTTTTCTGAAACATTCAACTCTTGTAGCCGATGCCACAACCAAATGCGCCAAACTGATGCACGTTCTCTGCTTTACACATTTTGCAAAACTGTAAACATTGGGTTCTATTTTACTACACCATTTTGCCAACTGGCATGATGATGTGAAAACACTTTTAGATGATTAAAACATCGCGTGTGATGTGGATGAATTCTTACGGCCAAACCCGCAAAGAAGGCGAGATGTTTCTGTTTTCCTCCTCTGAGCTTGAGTTTGATCGGAATTCACATCCATACACATTTTGTTTTACTGTATTACATGCATGACGAAACTTCATCGCAAACTCTTAAGTCCTGCACATTGTTTTTGATTTATAGTACAGTGCGTGGGTGCTGTTTCGTGTGCTTATTGCAAGATGGTTTGTGTTAATTGTATTCATGCAAAAATACAATTTTTAAAAGGGTTTGAAAGTTTTACAAGAGTTGTTGTGGTGTAGAGTTTGCAAAAATAGCCTATAGTGTCAAAAATTGTGCCTAAGCAATCAGAAAAAACTGCGAGTTGTTGGTTTGAGCTGTACAAAAATTACAGCGTGTTAAAGCTGCAGGTAGTATTTTTGTTTTCAGTGTTTCACCTGGACTTTTTGCTTCTGTGGTTTTTAAAATTATTTTTTAAACTTTCAAAAAACTGTCAGCTAAAAAAATACGCCGCCAACGTTTCCTGCAAGTCCTGCAGAAAGCAGAAGGCGGGTCAGAGAAGGTTAATTATATTATAAACCCGTGTGTGTGTGTAGTGTGTGTGTGTAGTGTGTGTGTGTGTGTGTGTGTAGTGTACAGTAACCGCCCAGGCCTCTCAGGACGGTCGTTCAGCTGTCTTTTAGGCGTCCCGTCTGACCTATCACCCCACCACTAACACGCTATCCTAACTATCAGCTGTCACCTACACACACACACACACACACACACACACACACACACACACACACACACACACACACACACACACACACACACACTCCTAACTCTGTGTGTGTCCAGCGTGCCTGTGAGACTGCTGCTCTGACAGCAAGCACATATGGGCTATTTGCATATGATGCCTCTTCTGGATCTTTCAGCCTCACCTTGAATAGCTGCGCGTATATATTTGTGTGTGTTTTATAAAAGTAGATGCTGATGAGTGTGTGTGTGTGTGTGTGTGTGCACGTGCGCGGTGAAAGCGCTCATCTCAGAGTTGAGTTGCTGCTCAGTGAAAGTTGTCCTCGTCTGATTTTTTTTTCCATGCTCTTATAAAAACAACTTGTATCTGAATTATTTATGATCTGCGGGTTTTTTGCTTCTCGTGCTGCCTCACCTTCTTTTCCTCCCTGAATCTATTTTGTAAACTCTCTCTTGCTGTCTCTGTCTTCCCCTCTCTTTCTCCCTCTCTCTCTCTCTTTTATCAGAGCTTTTCTGAACCTTTGTCTCTCGTCAGCTCAGCCTCCGTTCTGCCACCTGGACCACTGACACACCACCTTGGCCATCATCTGGCCATCACTGAGCCATCTTTTAGTGCTTACGATTAACCGTCACCTGCAGGTTTCCCAGCATTATTAGTTGTAGTCAGCCTTATCTGCAGCTGTTTGGGTGATTCAGCATGTACAAGTCCTTAGAGAGAGCTCTCTGATTGGCCATTTGACCTAATGAATGAACCTAACCCTTTAACCCATTTTATATACAGTGCCAATTGCAAGTTTCTATCCGACATAAAGTTGTGTCCCGATCATGTTACACTTATTTCTGCACAGTTCTCTTCACC
Source organism: Micropterus dolomieu (assembly GCF_021292245.1). Taxonomy (NCBI): domain Eukaryota; kingdom Metazoa; phylum Chordata; class Actinopteri; order Centrarchiformes; family Centrarchidae; genus Micropterus; species Micropterus dolomieu. The sequence goes on along the minus strand of NC_060169.1, from coordinate 466,473 downwards.
AACAGGCAGCTCACTAGACGCACTGAAGCAGCCAAAACACTTCCTCCACACCTCAGGATCCTCTCCTGTGCCTGAACACTGACAGCATTTGTCTCAGAACACAATGACCTGAAACAACAACTGGTAGCATTTCAAAATGGAGCACTGTTGTGTTTGAAGTGTCTTTTATTTATTTTACTTGAACCGAGACTGTTACAACAAGAGAGTAATTCCAAGTGAACAAAATGAAACGAAAGTAACTCTAATAATGCGATACAAAACCTTACACATCACTGTAGACACTTGAATAGAGGAGCTACAGATACAGAAATAAAACCGTGCTGGCCAACCCTGTCTTCTACATCCACGTCACACCTCCAGTCCTCTCCTGTCAACCCGCTCTCTCTGCCCGACTCGTCACATCTGGACGCAGGGTCACCCATCGCCGTCAGTTTGTAACGCACTGTGGATCCCTGTAGCGTCATAAGTCAGCACCGGGGGGGGGAGTCCCTGTAGCGCCAGCTTTTGATGGTAAAGGCAGGTATATGAAATTTAACAGAAAAAACTGAGTAAGGAGGTGCTTGGGGTGGATGGGGCGCCAGAACCCAGACTTTGAACCAGGAGAGTGGTGTTCGTGTCCCATGTGAAACAAAAAGTCAACATTAAATATTTTTTATTTAAGTTATGCGAGTTATGTAAATTGCGTAAGTTACGCAAGTGACGTTTGTTAACTAACGTGTTAACTGACGTACGTAGTTATTTTAACCCAAACCAGGATCTTTTCCGAACCTTAACCAACTAGTTTTTGTACCTAAACCGAACCAAACTGCAACGTTTCACGACTTTAATAACATGCTGTTTCAAAATGGCGATGTTTCAAAACACTAGTGTTTTATTTTGAAAATCTAATCGGACGCTGCATATTTATTGTTGCTAACTTTACAGGACGTTGCATATTTATTGTTGCTAACTTTACAGGATGTTGCATTTTTATTGTTGCTAACTTTACAGGATGCTGCATTTTTATTGTTGCTAACTTTACAGGACGCTGCATTTTTATTGTTGCTAACTTTACAGGACGCTGCATATTTATTGTTGCTAACTTTACAGGACGCAGCATATTTATTGTTGCTAACTTTACAGGACGTTGCATATTTATTGTTGCTAACTTTACAGGACGCTGCATTTTTATTGTTGCTAACTTTACAGGACGCTGCATATTTATTGTTGCTAACTTTACAGGACGTTGCATATTTATTGTTGCTAACTTTACAGGACGCTGCATATTTATTGTTGCTAACTTTACAGGACGTTGCATATTTATTGTTGCTAACTTTACAGGACGCTGCATATTTATTGTTGCTAACTTGGCCGTGGAGCCTTAAGCATCTAAAAGTGACACTAAAGGGGTACGCAGGGCGTTAAAAAGCGACGCCAAAGGGCCTTGACCAAGCGCCAACATGTGACGAGTGAGAACGTTTTGCTCCTGTAACCCACCTGAGGAAGAATCTTTTGCATGTCTGATCCATCCTGGCAATCTTCTGCAGAGACGTCCACACAGCCAGCGTTCACTGTGTCCAGCAGGGACATCCGATCATGTGGCTGCTGGTGGTGGTGATAACCTTCCCACCGTCCTGAGATGGTGAAACGCCACATCGTCCCTGTCCAATTACTAAACCTTCTGGAGTCTGCCCCACCTGCCCCCCTTCCTCACCTGGCACACGTCTTTCATAGAGTTCATAAAGGAATAAAAGTCTAAGCTCAGGTTGCCAATTAGGAGTTTATGCATTTTTATTTTTTAGATGTCGCAGAAAGTAATACAGTTTTTTTCTGTCGCTATGGTACTATTCACACAAGTATGTGGTAATATTTCACCACTCATAGTACAACAAACACCACAGACCATTAAAAAATACCTTTTTTTCACAACTATAAGTACATCTGACATTTAGTGAGTATAACAGGAACATGTAGAAAGACATTGCATTTGCATTGAAATACATTATGTTCATACAAAGTACATGCGTTACTTTTAATTAGATTTTCTAATCTATTGTTAAAATACCTTGTACTGTCATTATGCTCATTGTTTCCAATGTTTACGTGTCCTCAGTGGGATTCAACCTTAGTTTTGGTAGCTTAGTGCTCTAACAACAGAGCCACAGAGCCACAAAACCCCACTGCAATGATTACAGTTTGTACCATACATTAAAATACATTGCAAGATTACCATCCACAATTACACTGCTAATTTCACATGGTGGAAAACTCAATTCATAACCATATACTGTAAAAATGGATGTGAACACCAGCAATTCCAGTGGAATCAATCAGAGAGCTCGTGGACAGGCTCAGAGTTATATTTGATTAGACAAATTAGACAAACCTCTATGTTGCCATTAAATCTTTTGAGTGGAGAAGATGTCTTAATGATGATATCTTGATTATATATAGGATAGATATTATGGAAATGATAGATTCTGTAAATGTTGGGTAATGAAAGTGTATTGCCTGATGTGAAAACTGTGTAATTTGCCTCTTACAGTACTGTAGCATAGTACTTTCTGCACTTCTAAAGTGATGTGAAACATGCACAGTATCTTGCTTTGCTTGTTATTGGATATGCTGGTAGGTAAAACAAATAAGCGGAAAAGATAACTTTATTTTGTGTTTTGGTGATTAAACCATATGTTCTCATCACTTGAATCAATGGCTTGTGTGGTGAGATGTTTCCAATCCAAATGAATGCACAGTGGCAAGTTTTGAATAAAAGACGGGCTTTGCATTGTGGGTAATGCAGGTGTCAGGTTCTGACAAGGAAAGAAGAATGCATGGAATAAAGAAAGATGGTATCTCTGGTTCTGCTGCATCATTTTTGTTTAGAGTCTGACAGGGTTACAGGAGTGCGATGATGAATCTGTGGAGTACTCTTTTAAAAGTGACTCAGTCATCAGGTCGTTGTTGCGCTCTGGCCTCGTAGGTTTCATTATTCACACGGTTTTATCTCTGAGGCCGTTCTGTGTCTGATCTTGTTTGTCTGTTCTCTCATCTGTTTAGAAAAATGACTGTCTACATTCTCAGGAACTGTTCTGCCCCCAAAGGTCCAAACTGATGACACCAAACATCACATTTTCATACAAACAGGATTATTCAAAACTGAAAGAGCTCCCGTGTTGATCTGAAACGGAATATGAAAAGATCTTAAAGCAGAGTTAGGATGCTTCTTATGCTTCACAGAGATAAGATTTATCTAAACCTGACAGCTAAAGTGTGATGTCTGCTCTCAGACTGCAGCTGCTGGTTGTTTCCTCACACTTTGGACTGCCTGGCTACACTCTCATGTTCCCGCAGGTTTTCCGTTTACCTTGGCAAACTCTGTCTCCTTTCCTGTCTGTAAAGAGGCCTGTCTCACTTAATGGTTCTCACTGTTCTTTTTTCTAAGCTTGTTTTCAGTCCAAAAGCAGAAAATAATCTAAAACTTTTCTCTTTTAGTGTTCCACTTGTTTCGAGGTCGAATACAAAGTTTTGGTTAAGGTTGAGGAAAGGTTGTGATTCAGGCTAAATAATGAAAACATTCACATGTTCCATCTCATGCTTCAAAATCAACATTGACCTCCATCTTTTCCTAATCTTCTTTTTGCTCAAAGTCTTTTTATTGGTATTTAAGAGTTATGCCAAATGTACAATTTGATGCGCACGTAGCAACCTCACCCCGTCTCCCTGCTCCAACAGAGCCCCATCCCTCTTAAACTATTACTGAATCTTTAGTAATCAAACACAACTGATCAATAGGAGTTACTTTTATACATGATTATACACAAGGTGACAGAGATTACAACCGTTACAACAGTTCTTCTGTCGATTTGAAAACAATGGGACAGATCTGACACCATCCCCAGTGACTCCCTCGACCAGCTCCACCTCCTCCCCCTCCTCCTCAGCAGGGGCCCGGGGCCTTCAATAACTACCCACCCCAGAGACTGCAGGTGGCACATTGACTGGTTACCTGGTGCAGTCAGAACAACCTGGAGCTCATTTCTTTCCATCTGCAGCTGAACAACATGGCCCCCCCTTTTCCAGTACACTGTACTCATACTGTACATTTTTTGCACATATAAACCTCATGAAAATATTTTGCACAAACTGTTATTAACATAACAGCCATACCTACATATTCTTTATTATTCTTTTATATTTTTTGTATCTTATAGTCAGTTTTATGCTTCGGATTCTTGCCCTGCAGTATTTGTTTTCAACCTACTTTGTTCACTGTTACGCACCAAATATACCACAACAAATTCCTTGCATGTGTAAAACTACTTGGCAATTAATCTGATTCTGATATCTGTGATTGGCTCCTGGTGTGAAGCTGAGTCTTTGGCAAACGAGAGAGAGAGAGAGAGGGGGAGGGAGAGGGGGCAGGAAGTCAGACCAGGCGGCCTCTGGTATTGGCTGAGCCCCTGTGGGAGGGCGGGGTTTATCCTGGTGGGGGGGCGGTGCTGCTGCAGTGAGCCTCATTTGTCAGGAGGAGCTGGGCAGAGAGAGCGGACTGTGTGTCCTCCTCACAGCGAGCACCGACCGGCTCACAGATGAACAGCAGACCGACAGAAACACGACTGTTGAGAACCGCAGACAGGTTCTGACAGCGGCACCGTCCTCGCTCCTCCAACCCAGGCAGGGCGCACCGTCCCGGGGGGGAACCGTGCACGGACCCGGCCTCTTCCTCTGGAGCTCTGCAGTCTCACTCGGCGTCTCTGCTCCACCACCTGGCTTCCCTCGCTGTGTGTGTTTGAGGACAGTTTTGCAGAGCTGTTAATGTGAGTGCTTCTCACACACCTTCTGGATTGGAGGCAATGCCACCTCCTCCTGCAGAGCTCTCCTCCTGATTTCTGGATGCATTTTTGGTTTACAAACCCCGCGGATTAAGATTTATGGAGTGATTCCCGGCTCAGAACAAACAGTGGAAGTTACAACCTTCAGAACTAAAGACAGAGGCGAGGTGAGATCCACACTTTCTGCCTTTTTGTTTCTGATCCAGAAGCAGCCAGTTTGTGTTTTACACTCAGATCTGACTCCGGAGGGGTCAGATCTGAGCTGAAGAGTTTAAATCTCAGAGAAATAATGTCTGTAATTCAGCTTTTGATTGATTATGGGCATGTCTCTGATCATTGAGGTGTGTGAGAGAGAGAGCCAGGTCCATGTGACTGCTGTGTTGGAAAAGGTCTGAGCTACATTCTTATGTGCTGAGCCATGTTCAGAAACCCCACCAGAGCGCACACACACACCACCCCATGCAAAATCACTTTAGTAATTCAATAATCTTTGTATTTCAAATATGCAATTAATTAATAAAACATTTGGTTTAAATTGCTAATGACTGATGACCTAGTTCCTGCATATTAAAAAGACAATCATACAGCTGCTGTAGATGAGAGCAGAGTACAACTCTGCTCAGTGCTGCACTGTTTTCCCACCATACACAGTAACCACGCATACTGGGAATTCTCCAATAAAAGCTGCAGCACAAACAGCAGCAGAGGCTCAGATAGGATCTAGTTTTTATCAATAAAGACAAATACTTTAATGGCTGGGACAATTAATTCAGCATAATCACAGAAATACTGATTTATTGTTGTTAGGATGCCGTTAATGAAATTCACTCATAACTCTTGAAGCAATCATTATATTTTAAATTCTTGCTCATGGTTTTTGGCACATTATGCCTCAGGACGCCTTCACTTCCACAGAAAGGGATGGCTTTTTTTGTGTGTGGGGGGGCTTTTAATGCTAAACGGATAGAGGAAGGTGTGACTGTTTCACGTTTGTGTTATGTCAAACCCTGAGTCTGTCAGTGCATGGTTTGCCTGTGTGTTTGTGGCTGTTTCATGTGTGAAAAGCAACTCAGGGTGCTGAGATTTAGTTTATCTACAGGGGACAGTGCTCATGAATCAGTGCTGACATAAACCTTAACTACGGATGCACCGATCAGGCTCTGTCAGTCCCGATACCTGAGTACTGATCCAGTACCAGGAGGACACTGAATACTTCTGTTATATGTAAGGCAACATCAGGCTTGACTTAAACAAAGCTTTCCATCTTTGTAAAAAATGTTGGGGTCTACCAGGCGTAACTGAACAGATCGGGCCCCCTTGTCACCAATTTGCAGTCCAGCTGTTTGAGTCGGTATTGGTCCGATATCAGTATTGGATCAGTGCATCTCTAACCTCAACACTGGATGTCGCTGGATTTTTGTAGTTTTGAGATTGAAACATGACCAAATAAGATGCAGACAAACAAATTACTACCAACGCTGTGTCTCTAATTACAGAGGTGTGGTAGTCGTTTCAGTTGAGCTCTGCACACTTTTACTGACTGGATATCGAGTCTTAATACTTTTTACAGAGAGCCCAGATTCTCAGTCCTCCTGATGTATTCTTTGATCAGATCGTTCCTGATTTAAATCCAGATTCCAGCCAATTTATTTATTTTTATTCAGGCAAGCTTCCTGGACACCTGCTGGGTGTTAGGACAACATCTCAGGATTCCTGTTGTCAAACCTGCTGTATACTTATTTATTTGGCCACTTGGGGGCAGTGCAATGAGCTGTAAACACAACACCGACATATTATCACCTAGTAATCTATGGTGTGACCTTGGTAGCAAATATCTATTTTAATGACCAGCAGACACAGTGTAGTAGTGTTTGTGTGCGCCTGATTGGTCTTTGTCTTCACCAGCTGGTCTCTTCACTGTGTCTGTGTGCGGTTTGGCGCTAGGCAGGTGGTGTATGGTGGGTTTTTATCAGAGCTTGATTGATTGAAATCACCAAAATATCTGTTCTGGATCTCCGGTGTCATATCAGGACTCCCGTGTCATATCATAATCCCCACACCTAATCGCCATTAGAGAATTAACATCTGCATGTAACCTGCTCCCAGAAAAGAAGCGTCTACATGCACCCACACTGTTCATCTCTGGGGTTTCATTGTAACAGCTGTTACTACTTACTCGGCTGCTTCCTGTCACTCGTACTCCCTCCTGCATGGTTTGCCGTTTGGCAGATGAACTGCATCGTGGGTTTATTTGACTTTCTTTCCCTTTGCATTTGGCTCACTCTCGATTTTGTTTTGACAGAAGAGTCCCGCCCTCTCTAATGTATGTCTGAGGGAGCGATATTTAAATATTCATCCCTTGTTTGAAGGCGTGCCAAAGTGCTGTGCTGTGAGGGAACAGTAGTAGGAGCAGGGCTTGGCTCCGGCTGCCACGACTGACTCCACACTTAACCTGTCCAGGAAGTGTGAAATCTGATTTGGGAAATGGAAAAAAGGCCATTTTACATTCGTTCAGGAACCCCTCATGTGTGCGATTGGAATTCCTGATCACTAGGCCGCACAGTTCACCTGGAGCTCTTTATGTTAATGTGGCGGTTGGAGCATTAGCGGAGGGAACCGGCGACGCATGTCAGAGTGTTACCGGAGCATGGAGACTGCATCTGGGCTGCGAGGAGCTGAACCCTGACCGTACCACTCTACCTGTGGTACAGTTGTAGGATATCATTAGCGGTGTTGGGCAGTAATACTGCTATATTATTGCTTTCCCCAGTTACTAGTAGTGTAAGAGATTATTATTTCCATAAATTACAGTTGTTAATCCAAGTAACCAGAGTGAAATATGAAGCAAAATTATAATATTGCTATTAAATGTAGGCTACTTAAGACATAACAGTGAATTGTTTGTAAATTTACAAGAGACTTATTGATCATTCTACTTAAATCTCGTCACTGCTCGCTCTTAATCATGCTTTATCACTCAACGTAAACCTCCTCATCAGACTGCTCACTTTCTACAATCACCCCCTTTGCACAGTCCAGGAAGTCTGGCCTCCTGGTTCTGACACAGCCTCCTTTTTTTTTTTTTTCTGCATTTTTCCGTCTTGCTGGTTGGTTGGTTACTTTACACCTGGTAAATGTCGCCACATTACGGTGGTAGCTAGCTAGGTAAATGCTAAAAACAGCACACCTTCCGCAGCTCCATTCACACTACATTATTTTCTGGAGCGCTGTTTGGCTCCAGACATTTGTTCAGTATGAATCAGCAAATGCTGCTTGTTGGCGGCCATTCTTTTTTGCGTTTATTGCGGGATCTCTTTCCCTTCGGACTCCTGTCCCCCCAACACACACCCCCTTACAAATCCACGCCAATCAAACACAAGTAACATGAAACTAACATAAACAACAACCAACGCAGCAGGCTTCAACCCGCCGCCACCTGCGGAGCTCCTCAACTCCGAAAATATTCGAGCACATTTTTGTTCCGCCATCACTTCTCGTAAAACTGTCAATATTTGAAATCTACACAGCTGATTTCTCAGAAGTGGATTTAGTGATGAAACAATGTATGAAAACTGTAAAATATAAAACTTCCTGCTGCTGGCCTCTGTCTGGCGCAGCAATGATGATGCTGTTAATAGTGACGATTCTCTCTGACCAATCAGCAGTCTGTCGTGTTTTCACGTTACGTTTTAAAAAGTACCTGGTTACAGGTACAACTTGGCGAGGGGAGTCGAGCTGGAACCGTGCGGTGGAAAAGCGGCTATAGTCTGAAGTCAACTGTTCATCAGAGTGAAGGCCTGCGGATAAAAACTGCTCCAGAGTCTGATCGTCTTGGCTAAAGAGTCTGACCTCTTGGCTTCCCTTCGCTGCCCCAAAGAAAATATGATACAGAATTGAGGACAATAATTGAACACTGACATCACAAAAAGAGAGAACTTTGATATTCACTAGTGTCACTGTTCATATCAAAGTCCTTTCTTTTTGTGATGTCATTGTTTAGTGATTTGTCCTCCTTCCAGAGGGGAGAAGCTGGACCGGGTTGTGTCCGCTGTGAGATGGATCTGGATATGAGTCCTGAGTGGAGGGCAGGTTGGCACAACTGATCTTTTCTGCAGTTCTGACTGTTAATTTAAAGTAATATTACTTTTTGAAGGAGTAAAAACTAACTTCTTACAGTTTCTGAGTAACTTGCCAAACACTGGTCACCAGGGTTAGGAGTCAACAAACCTGGAGGTGTGGAGTTGGAAGGTCGTGGTGAAGGTTTTCCGGCGGGGTCTAATGAAAGGACACTGTCAGGTTGCATATGGGGAATATCGCATGCTTGACTCAGAGGGATTAAAGGTCAGGAGATATCACCCTCTGCTGCAGCTCCCTCTGCTGCTTGGACGTTCATTATTTTAAAAATCTGTCTCGCTGTTCCCCCTCCATCGCTGAGTTGGTAATTAATCATCAAGGAGGAGGAGGGGGTTGTAGAAAAGAGAGGGAAAAATAAAAAAATGGAGAGCGAGAAAAGAGGAAAACAGCAGATGTTCCACAATTATCTGCAGAAAAAACTAGGGGGGTTCAGGTGCGTGCATGATAGAAGAGCTTGATGAAGCATTTTAACATTTCTTTCTCCTGGTTCACTCAGATAATTGTACTTATAATAATTCTTATACGAACTAATAAGATTTTCAATTCCATTATACAAATAAATGAGTCAGCGATGTGAACGGGACGCTGTGTGGGAGGCTGAGATCAGGTCACAGTGATGAGAGATGAATGTGGTTGGTGAGCAAATATTAAATTAAAATGTGACAAATGTAACGTACTTATGAATATCCTTTCGGCACCAAGTGATGAGGTGTCCTTTGAGTGGTAATCTGATGCCTTTTAATATGTTCTGTGTTAGGTGGTGAAACACTTATTGTGGTTCTTCATTAGGGCTGCAGAGCTGCCAGCAGCTAATGAAAGAAGATAGACGGTGTTGTAGCAGCAGTTTACATACAATAACATCAGTTATAAAACGTACACAGCTGATCCAAAGCACGTATGAAGCCGGTTCAAAATATAAAACTGAGCACATTTATAAGTATTCATTCAAACTACTGTGCTACTATACTTGGTAAACTAAATGTAAAAGTAAACATGATTTCTTTGGGATATAATAATTAAAGCAACTAATGATTATTTTCATTGTTGACTGATCTGTCAGTTTATTTCCTTGATTAATTGATTAGTTGGTTGGTCTTTAAAATGTAAAAAATGAAATGAAAAATGTCGATCAGTGTTTCCCAAAGCCCGAGATGACGTCTTCAGATGTCTTGTTTTTGTCCACAACACAAAGATATTCAGTTTACTGTCAGAGGAGCAAAGAAACCAGAAAATATTCACATTTAAGAAGCTGGAATCAGAGAATTGTGACTTCTTCCTGTAATCGGTTATCAAAACAGCAGATTTTAATTTAATAGTTGACAACGAATCAGGTAATCGTTGCAGCTCTACCCTCATGATGTTCAACACACGTCTGGCGTGGGGGTGGGGGTGTTATCGGTGTGTGAGATCAGAACTAAAACTCAGTTCCCACCCTGGAGTGCTTACGGCAGGATTGCTGTGCAGAATTATGATTTCACCTTACGTCCTTAAGTTTGCCAATGAAGCTCAGCTGCATTTACTTAACGCTTTGTGTAGTAATGAGTAAAGTTTTTAAGGCTGATATTAAGTCTTAAAGGAGGTGTACAAGTGATGAAGAGCTCACGTCACCTTTTTAGATGGGACTCTAATAGAGGCTAAAACACTTTGGGTAATGCTTTGGGTTAAATATTGAAAGAGTAAAAACGGTCTTTGTTGTGCTTAAAGCAGCATTATGCGAGATGGCGTGCAGGAAAGATTGCAGCTGACTCCTCCCACCCCGGACACAAACTGTTTCAGACTCTTCCCCTCTGGCAGGAGGCTGCGGTCCATCAGGACCAAAACCTCTCGCCACAAGATCAGCTTCTTCCCGATGGCAGTGGGCATCCTCAACAGGGCCCGGGTCCCCACTGTCAGTGACTCTCATGCCCCCCCTCCCAAACTCTCACTCTCTCATACACTCTCCTGACCCCACACTCTACAACAACGCTCAACTGTGCTTTATGCTCATGTTGCCATCTTTGCACATACTTGTCAGCATTGTATGATAGTATTATTGTATTTGTACCGGTCCAACAGACAGGAGGCCAGCTCGCCGTCTGTCCTGCATCCTTTCAGCTCTTTCACGGCAACGAGTAAAAGCCAGTCCCATATTTACTCTGGTCCGCTCTCTTTTCTCATCCTCGCTTCTTCCAGCGTCTTTTTAGGTCTCTATGCAGCTTCTGCCATGATATCCGTACTGAAAATACAGAGCTAGCTTCTTCCAGAGATGCAATATCTCTATAGTATACTTTTGCTTCTTCTTATAGTTTGCTTGCTGAAGAGCTGTGTTGGTGCTGTAAACCATTACGCTGTTGTCCTGAAATAATGTTCGTGCACGGGCCAGCAAGTCGACGTTCACCCAATTACAAGCCAGTGTTCCATAAAACTCATTTTGAAGCTGTAATGAGGGCCCCAGCACAAGGGACTTTTTAGGGCCCCAGCACAAAACGAGTGAGGTCCCTATTGGAACTGAAGGTCCGTCAGTCCTTTTCTGCAAAGTAATTTTGGCGGCCTAAAAAAACTCACCAAACTTTGTACATAATTCAGGCGTGGCAAAAACTGACTGACCAAAGTGCTTTACAGAACTACAGAATTAAAAGACAATAATACCATGCATAACAGCACAGCATAGAAAAGTACAGCAAAGTTAAGAACAGCTTTAAACAGGAGTAGCCAAAGCAGTATCAGACTCGTCAACAATAAAAACAGAAATGCCAGTATCAGACTTAGATAGGAAAAAAACAGCATCATACTCCAAGGAGAGAGAAATTAACAAAATATATATAAACCTTATTTATAGGCCAAGGAAAACAAGTGCGTTTTTAAAAGTGACTAAAAAGAGGTCACAGAAGGGGCTATCCTAACTTCTGTGGGCAAATTGTTCCACAGGCGAGGCCCAACCACAGAAAATGCTCGATCCCCTCTGCGTTTAAGTCTGCAGTGAGGGACTAAGAACAGATTCTTTTCACCTGATCTCAGACTTCTCGATGGAGTATATGGTTGAAGCAGTTCAGATAGGTAGCACGGTGCTTGGTTGCGTAGAGATTTGTACACAAATAACAGGATTTTAAAATCAATTCTGAAATTAATGGGCAACCAATGAAGAGACCTCAGAATTGGGGTGATATGGTCACTTTTCCGACTATTTGAGAGGAATCTTGCGGCGGCATTTTGCACCAATTGCAGACGAGCAGTTTGAGTTTTCGAGATACTGTAAAGTGAATTTCAGTAATCTACACGTGTGGTGATAAAAGCATGAACAGACATCTCAAGAGTTTTAGGATTAAGAAAAGGTTTGATTTTTGACAACAGACGCAGATGATAAAAACTAGAGCTTATTACGGAGGAGATTTCAGAGTGTTCAGAGCCACATCGGCACACCTGCGTAATATACGGTGCGACTGAGTCACACCTCGACGCGCTACATGTGGGGGGGGGGGGGTGGCAACGCTGCTGGCAAATGAAATTGCTACATAGTGGTGCACAAAAGTCACTGTTGGAACTTTAATCCAAGACCACATCACACGTGAATTTTAACCAACTGCTGTGTCTAAAATGAACTAAAAAAAAAACATGAATCCTGCTTTAGTTTTAGTTGTTTAGTTAAAGCAGATATGGCATGAAAACAAACTAAATACTCTGCAGAAATGTATCGTGTGTGTGTGTGTGTACAAAAAATGAATCCCTCCAGTATTAAGATACTAAAAAATGTATTTTGGTGTTGCTGTGTGTGTATAAAAAAATCTTTTTGGGGAGACGAGGCTTCCTTTCACACTTTCAAATGTGGATTTGCGTTGCCAAGTTGTCTTGAAAGCAAGTGGAGCTACAAGAAGAGCAGAAATGATTGTCTTTGCAATGTTGCTTGTTCCTTCTCCCTCCGTCCACAGTACGTGCTCAGTATGTGGGAGCATGTGTGTGGTGTACTTGTACACCAGCACGCTGTAATGTTTCCAGGTTGAGTAGGTGAAGCTGCTATTATTATTATTACCAGAAGAGACCTTTATATAATAACAGCCATTTGGCCTACAGTTGATCGTAACATCAGTTCAATATTTTATTGATTACTTGGAGGGAAGTGAATAGTTTCTGCCAGGTTTATCATACAAAGCTTTTAAGCCTGTAGAGCTTTAAAAGTCACAAAACTACTGACATAATGCGCTTCAGACAGAAGATACGCTTGAAATGGTGACCGAACATTTCTGACATGTTTTTAACTAAAGAATACCAGTTTTTACAGCCGAGTTTACCTAGATGAGAAGCTTCATAGCACCTCATGCCTGACTGTTAGCTTAGCATACAGACTCAAAGCAGTGGAATACAACTAGCCTGGCTCTGTCAAAGGTAACAATGCATCTAATTAACATGCAGTATTTCATGTGGTTGATGCAGAAACGGCAAACTGTAGTTGTGCATGTTCTTTAAACTAACTCAGGCTAGCAAGTTTCCGCCCGTTTCCATTCTTTATGCTAAGCTGTGGGGGTGGCAGTGGCTCAAAGGATAGGACTATGCCTTTGGTGTGAGACTCGGGTTTAATCCCCCACTGTGACCCATCCTCCATTGTGTCCCTGAGCAAGACACTTAACCCCTCGTTGCTCCAGAGGCGTGCGACCTCTGACATGTAGAGCAATTGTAAGTCGCTTTGGATAAAAGCTTCAGATAAATGTAAATGCTAAGCTAAGCTATCTGTCCTTGCTGTAGCTTCTTTTTCCCAGTACGTACAGTAAGTGTATATTTTTTTATTCCTTTTAAAGATTGTTTTTTTGCAGAAGCTTAAAACTTTGTTTAAATTATATTTTTATTGTCCAGTTGCTTTCATCCAATTCTTGGATATAAAAATCAGTTATTTATTTAATAATATCGGTTCTTTTCTTCGACGACTTGTTTCTTCCGTCACACTGACGGCCTACAGTAGTGTTTCAACTTGCAGTGGACTCTGCTCTGGTCTTCAATGAGCTCTTCCTGCTCTATAGTCTGCAGAACAGAAAAGTGGACCTATCCATTAAAATATGGTTGATCAATATTTCAAAGGTATACGCTGTGTAATATTAATGTTAGAAGCTCTGCTGAGTGAACCTTAATGTACTCTGCAGCCCACAGCTGATAGTGTAGTAATGTATTTTATTTTTCCTCTCAGCCATAAACTTTGGTAACTTACAGAATTCTTTTTCCTTTCATGATGATGATATACATAAATGTTCTGACTTTTTAAGAAGAATTTTAAAAATCCTCTGAGCCATAGAAACTATTAAAACCCATCAGTGAGCCACTGGGTCACATGTTCCTTCATCACCATGAACACACACGATGTACATTATCCTGACTTGGTCCCACATCCACCGTCCTGCTGCCCCAAATGTATTTATGGCTTATTTTTACAGGCACAGCGCACAATTAAGTAATTGCACCAGAGTCGGCTAGCAGCCAGTTTGCATCAGTTGTATCCGTGGGTAGGACCAAAAACAACAAGTACGCCACAAACTGCACAATGCATATAAAAATCAGTATGATACTTATAATAAATACAAGGCAATCATTTGTGTTGACTTTAGCCATAGGTTGCGGCTTGCTTTAATTCCTTAGAGCTACACCTGTGGATTCATCCGCTGCTGGAAATAGTCCCCAAACAAATGGACTGTTTCCTCCTGTTTTGGAGTTTTTCACTTGCAAGGTTCTCATTTTCCAGGACTCATCTACAAGAGAAGTAGGCCTGAACAATTAATTGCATTTGCGATGATATCGCGATGTGATAAAACAATATTTTCTAATCGCAAAGGCTACGATTACACTCTGGTCACGTGACACGCAAGAGTAAACCAGTCTGCAGACGAAGCCTCAACTTTGCACGTTACATTGTTCCTTGACTTGTTTTTGTTCAACGGCCTTCAGCTTGACAGAAGCTGACACGACAGCAACTTTAGTGTCACACAGGGAATGAAAGTAGCAGCCAGATAATTACTAAGCTTGTCTATTAAACACGAGAGGCGTCGCTTGGTTTTATTTTCGTTGGCCAATTTTTGAATTGAACCTCCAACTCGGTATTTTTTGTTTGCGTGTGTTCACTGTGGTGAACTTAGTTTTTCATGTGGTCTGTAGGCCGACCTGATGATGATGAGGATATATTATTTAATGCCATGACTTGACTCAAATTATCTTTCTCATAGTATTAAAATTTGATACTACTTCTCCACCATTGCTCATAAGAATTCATGCTTCAGTTGACTTCATCACAACACAGGCTGGCCTGTGTATTTTTAATCTATCTAATACTGTGTTGGTTATCCTAAACACTGATTTACTGCTTGTATGTTCTGAATAATACAGAAGGTGAAGAGCTTAAAAATGAATCGCATATTCAATCGCAATATTGGTTAAAAAAAAAAAAAAAATCACAATTAAATTATTTTCCAAAATCTTTGAGCCCTAAAGAAAAGTCTCTGATGTTACATAATTTAATCCAATTTAAGGGTTCTTGGCTGCAGTTTGTTGCTAGTGAGTGACGAGCAGGCTCTGCATGGACAGCCAATCACAATATTGTTCTTAATCAGTTTATCAAACAACCAAAGCAGGCCCCGCCCCCATTAGTTGTCAACAACAACTTCAAAATAAGTGAGAAACTTAAAAAAACACTGAAACTATGGGTTTGGTTGCAAACCTTTGTAAACCACCGCTGCTTTTTATTTTTATCATTTGTTGAAAATATGTCTACTGCATTAAAACTCAAAGGATGGTTTGGTCTCATCTGGTTAAAAAGCCTCTAGTTTTTCATATCGCAATATGAATTGCACAAAAGAAAACTATTGTGATGTCAGTGTCGCTCTTTGTCTTTTCATGGGATTTCTTAACAACAAACGCAGTGGTATTAAAAACACCGGCCTCTTTTTACTGTTTTGATTTATTTATTATATCCTTCTTTATTTCATATGATCCTCTTTTAATTGCTGACTTATCTTCAAGCAGTAAGGAGCAGGGTGGCAGACAGATTCATAATAAGCTGAATTAACGACTATTATGTGCTGATTATGCCCATGGCTGCAACCGCTGCAGCCTCCTCCTCCTCCTCCTCCCCCCTTCCACTGTCTCTATCCCTTCCTCCGTCCCTCCGTCCCTCCGTCCCTCCGTCTGTCCTCTCTCTGCTGCTCTGCTTTCTCTTCCTGCTAATGGTTTCTCCATTAACCCCACCTGATGGCTGTGTTGGTAATTACAGATTTATTTACGGCCTGTGGCCACACACAATGAGAAATAAATAACGTGTCTGACCAAGCAAAAAGAGACATTAGCCAGCCGTGCATGTCACAGATTTAACCATGTAGAGAGAGAGACACACACTAATGGAAACTCTTGCCAGAAGGTGTAATTTTGTCTCTAGATGTCCCTGTAGCTGCTGTATCTCCAGTTTAACTACAGTCCAGCAAGATTGTTTTGTTTTTTACATTCCTCTGCAACACAATGTTAAAATAAAATCACTACGGACTCACACACATCATCCCCTTTTAATTTGATATGTTGCACTTGTTAGCAAACGGAACCTGATGGTTCATGTGGACACGTGTTTGTGTCACCTGATTGTTTGTTTCGGGGGGGTTTTCTAAACGGAGACCTGCTTCCTGTTTTTTATTGGAGAAACCTGTTATCTGTCAAGGTAGAAGTGTTACACTTTAGCAAGGGCAGAAGAGGCCCAGACAGAATTAAGCATGTGGTGTTAGATTATTTGTATAATAATAATAATCTTTCACCTCAACTTGTGACTTATTAAAAAGCCTTGTCCCAGTTAGACGCCCGTCCCTTTTTACTGGCCTGGTGTAGCTGCACCTTTTGACAAATTAACGCAGGTCTCAATTAGAAACCTGGTCTGGTCTTTATAGAAGTTCTTTAGATCGCCTGCTTGAGCTAGTTCTAAAGCTGCATACAAATATAAATGTATAAACCTCCTACACATCGTTAGATCAGTTAGATTCTCCACAATTTAAACCTTTTTTATTTTTAGGGAAACGATGAGCCCAAGAGTATTATTCATTCAGATTTACTGGCGTGTTAAACAAGAGGGACAAAAAGTGGTGACTCCCGACGTTCAAAGCCGTCAAGTATTTATATTCCTTTAGTCCGTAAGTGTCCAGATCGACAACTGATGCCAATTTTTTATACCAGAAATGTTCATTTTGGTTTGTCCAAGAGTTTTTGCCTGAAAAGAATTAAAGTCCTGTTTCATATATCGGCATTGTGAGTTCAGTGAATCAAGCAAATAAAAGCCCGGGCTGGTAATGGATGTTTTACAGTAATTCCTTTTGTCAGCAGTCTTGTGGTTGTTGTAGTTTTACAGGAAGATTTATGTACAGTGCAATCAGTTCCTTCCAGAAGCAGGGACTCATTTGTTCTCCAGCCTGTTCATTTTATTTAACATACAGTAAACAAGATGTTTGTAGCACATTCTGCTGCTGTTGAAGGTAAACAGAGTGACCATTCACTTTCCATCAGGCTGTTTGTGCACTCGTCTCCTTCGTCTAATCCTCTCCATGTGAGGAAACAGATTTCTGTGTTTGCGGGTATGTAGCTTGTCTTTTCTAAACACCGTCCTCCTTCTCCCCTGAACCAAATCCAGACGGCACAGACGACTGCAGACTTGCGTGGTCTGCCGGGCTGCATGCTAATAATCCCCCCCTGAAGCTCTGATTGATTCCAGGTCATTATCTGTTTGCTGTGTTTGTGCTTCAGTGCTGGTGGAGCCGAGTGCTGTTAGATGTCAGATTTATGTTGGCCAGTACTGAGGATTAAACGGTAACAAGTGTGAGTCAAATTCTGCTTTTAGGATGTCTGTTTATCACCGCTTTTACAGCACGTCTATACTTCTTCCATTTTGACTTACTGCATGTCGTGAAAATGTCTGCAGACGGGCGGTTTATTGTCATTTATTCAATTATGAGCTTGTGTTAAGAGCATTTTTGTGATTTTAGAAAATGATGGGCGCCTGGGAGAAAAGCACAGATTGAAATTGAATATGGAAATGCTTCTTTTGTTCCTCTGAGTGGTTTGATGCTCTACTTTTATGTTCTTATTTCAGTTTAGCAATATTTGGTTTGGACTTCTGGAAGCATTAAATGTGAAGGAATTGAAACATCTTTGGTCGGGTCGCAGTGAGAGGCTATTCGTCCAGACGTCCCTCTCACCAACAACACTTTCCCGATCCTCCTGGGGGATCTCAAGGCGTTCCCAGGCCAGATGGGATATGTGATCCCTCCAGCTAGTTCTGGGGCTACACTGGGTCTCCTCCCAGGTGGGTGTGCATGGAAAACCTCCAGCTAGCAGGCATCCTGATGAGATGCTGAACCACCTCAGGTGGGCTCCTCTAATCTGAGCCCCGCCCGGGTGTCGGAGCTCCTCTGCCAATCTCTAAATCCTACGGAAGAAACTCATTTCTGCCTCATTTGGGTTACTACCCACGGCTCATGACCAGGATTGGAACATAGACTGATAAATCGAAAGCTTTGCAACGTGTGCTCAGTTTAATGCAAACAGTCCATAATGGAGAGTCGCACTCAGATCAGTTTGCTCTTTATGTTTAGTGCTACTCAGTTGGTGAAAACATTTGTAAACTGTCTTTTGTGGCTCTGAAGGAAAGTTGTCCAGTCTAAGAAAATAACCCCGAAAGATGTTGCGGTGATGAGAGCTTGTGTCTCTTTGGGATTTGAGTCAAGCTCGGGCGGAATCTAGTTTTTCATACCTTCATATATGTACCTTCATACAGTATATGGCAGTATTGTCTGAGGACATTTGCATAAAGTGTTTCACAATTAATAGCAGCCTGTCACTCCCCCAGCTTGTCATGTACACCTAAACGGCTGTGAATGTTAAATGCCTGCTGCACACCAGACGATTTTCAAATCAGATTTTTAATAACGATTTTTAATATTTTAATCTTAAGAACGCACTCTCCAGTCTACTCGGTCCAGACGCAGGACCACACTCTTGTCGCTTTATATAAAATTATTTCAGAGTGGGGACTAATAGCTCGGCTCAATCTTATTGGCTCTTGCAGGTTTTTGTCACCAGGTGACCTTCAGATTATGTCTGCAAACCCCTCAAACTACAGGATTCCGACCAGCCTCAGAAAGGGAACACCCCAGTGACGTTGTGAGGTTATCCTCCTGTAGGGCCTCTCTTAGTGGTGGTCTTGTGTCTTGTTTCATTTGCATCTTTTTGTCTTTTTCAGTCTTTGTGGGAACATCAGGAATCATTCCGTGGAGAAAATGAATGTCAGCAAATCTGATGGAAATGTGGCCTGTAGAAAAACAGGAACATATTTATTCTCTGCTGGTAGCGGCGCAGAAACTTGTACTAATGAAAACCTCCCTGTGTTTAACTGCTAACAACAGAGTGCATATGAGGGGTCAGACCTCGAGTGAAGCTGTGTCGTCTTGTGTCTAAAAAGATGTTTTCGGGTCTTTTGTCCCCGACTGAATCCGAGCTGCAGCAGCAGGATAAATCCTGACCGGTGTCCTCCTCTTCAGTTTGCTGTGCGACATGAAGCAGAGCTGCCGCAGCGCTGACGGCCTTCAGCTCTGAGCTGCACGTGGGAGTCCAACTGTGATTTGACGCCTTCTATAGATCACTGCTGGGTTTTTTTCTTTCAGCATTGCTATTTCTGTAAAGTATAAAAGGCTGGGTGGGTGGGTGTTGATCCTCCATCTAAAGAATCTTCGCTGTCCTATGAAGGAGAACTGATTTTTGACTTTGCGTTGAACCCGGCATTTTCACACCTATAGTTTGCTGCTCTGGTGTGAGACAGTTGATGAGTATGTAATATTCAAGCGTTATCTCCTCGGTTTGGTTTGGCTGTGAACACGATGTGATTATGATGGCGCTGTTTGCGAAGTGGAGGAAGAGAGAAAATGGCGAGAGACGAAGAAGAAAGGGTCCAAAGTCTGGGATTATTTCAAACTAAAGGAAACAACAACTCTGTAATGTTACAGTCCGTCCGCCATAAAACAAAACCTTTGTCGCCTACCGCAGCAGCACGCCGGCGCCTGATCAGAAAGCAGCCCGTCTTTCATCAGGTCCACGCCGTGTAACGTAAGTCATGATTGATTTTTTTGAGTTGAAGGCAAAAGTAAGCTGCAATTCTCAGCTGTAAATGTATGCGTTTGTTTGTTGGGGCGCCAAGCTACTAAAATCCTCATTAGCTGCAGCCCTAGCTACATCAGAGCCAAAGTAGTGCATAAAATGAATTTAACCCTGATTAAAAAATGATCCGATCCGTGACTCAAAACCACGTCATGATCCGAACTGTGAGATTTGTGATCTGTAGTAAGCGTGATATGTTAATGGCAGTTCATGGTAGTTGGATCGGATGGAAGTTGAACCGCATTCCCACCACAAATGGACTAAACCGAGACCTTGTGTGGTCGTTTGGTCCTGTACCAGAGCTTTATTAAGAGCACACCAGGTTTTATCTTGCATGGACCGATAACGAGCTGGGACTGTTACTGAACGTAGCACGGGAGTTGAAAGCGGCTGGAAACGGGCTGGGATAGTCGCAGTGAACGTAGACCTGCACAGTACCAGTGTAGGCTGGAAGTGTTATTTGCACGGCACAGAATATTTTGTTAAAATTACCAAGTCAATAACTCTGTGTGTGTGTGTTGCATTAGCCTGGCAAGCTAACGGCCAGTAACGGGTGAAATGAAGCAAACCCCTGCTGAAGGTGAGCTCAAAGGCCCAAATGAATCGGGGATTTTGGAACATTTTGACCTCGTGTGACCCGTGGTCGTGTCTGAACACGGTTTCTGTTCTCCGTTTGAACCGTCAGCTTGGGGGGGGAAAGTTCTAAGTTGACCAGGCAGATAAAATACTTTTAGTTTTGTTGAGAAAAGCTGCTGCTTCTTGCTGTATTTAGAAGTTACACGTCAAACGACTACTGGATTTGCTGCTTTGCTCCCCTTTTTTTTTTTTCTTCAGTTTAATTCTTGGTCTGTCAAGAATAAAACACGAGCCGCTCCCTGATGGGAACCTGGCCGGCCCTGAAGAAGACTGTGCATTGTGTTTTTTTTTAATCATGCAACTACATCAATAAATGAATATTTTTTGAAGCAGACTCTATTATCTGAACATAACATTGTCTCTTTTGGAGATATTACTTTGTAGAAGATGAAGCGTCAGTCTCGTCTGCAGTTTTTCTGCACCTTTTTGTATTTTCCACCACATTGCTGAGCAGAGTTGTGGGGTGGGGGGGGGGCTAATGGCCTGTGTCCAACATGCGGCTTCTCAACATGCTCCCTTCATTAATGGGGCCTGAGCGGGGGCTGTTGGCCCGGGGGGGGGGGGCAGCTTCTGCAGGAGAATCTGAATGAAGGATCAGGGTGGGGATAAGGTGTTTTAGCCTCGGGAGGTGCCGGCAGGCTCTTTTGTCCTCGCCGTCGGCCTCTTCGTATTCAGACCAGCTGTTATTAGGTGTCGGTGTGAGAAACCTCCCTCAGAAGGATTTGTGTTTCTAACTCTGACGGACGGCATGATGTTTCTCTCCTGAGGTAACAAAAGTCAGATTTATGCTTTTTATGTTTAGTTTTTTCATGAGGAAGTCTTAAACGATTGATTTATACGGTGTATTTTTTTCTAAATGAGCACAAACGTATTCTGGGATATTCTGAGTTGAATTTAGTGTTTCAGCTGAATCCGCTGCATGTCACTGGTGTGTATTTCACACGGCTGCACAGAGAACGTAATAATGTCAGCTCTGCGTCCTGAAGTCAGACATTAAAAGTGATTTATGGAGTCTGAATAGGAAGTATTGTGGAATGTGGTATGCATTCTCGAGATATAGTCAAAGGAGGAATGTGAGTTTCGGAGCTGCTTCCATTTAAAAAGAATTCCCTTCATCAGGCTTGAAAGTTGCTTCGCTGTAACATGTAAGACACTGTAAAAACCACTATGGTCTGCTTTGTGCATTAAAGAAACTGAGAAATGCCCGTCTCTGGATAGGCTGCTATCCAGAGACGGGCGAGGAAGAAACACCTGGTTTTCATGTATGAGAGCTGCGTGACCGTGTGACCGGCTGTGCGTCACTTCGTCGGGATCCGTAATTTGGCCACTAATGATCAGACTTTCTGTCCATTGGGACGACTTTTCTTTTAGGACTTGAAGGCAGATTCCTAGCTGAGGTGTCGGGGCGATGGCAGCATTTTGTTTTTGGGAATAAAGTGATTATAGTGTGTGAAGAGCGTGGTGTTGAATTTCCTCTGCAGATAAAACATTTTACTGAGTCAATTACACCGTCAAAATGCTAGTTGGTGGTGGAGGGTTTTATGTTCCACTGCGTTGAATTTCTTCTTCGTTGGTGTACTGTAGGCTGCTACAAACAGTGGTGACTGAAGATGTGTGGATCATGTTGGAGTCGGAGTTGATCGATGTTGAACAGCAGTTACCTTTTTAGTGAAATTACTGAAATGTGTTGAAGGAGATGGTAGGGTGTGGATTTGACACAGAAGAATAAATTGGCCTTTAGGGTCTCCAGCTTGCTGGTGGCCATGTGAGGCTAAAGTTACGGCGCTTTCAGACCAAAAGCGAAGCGAGTAAATCTGCAGGCCGGCTGAGAGCCGCTAAACTTGGGGGACAGAAGCCGGGAGCAGCGCTGCAACCATTGGACAAATAAACACCCGTAGTCGGTGGGATTCTGCTCTGACAGCTACGCCGTTTACTCGCAGGAGGAGCTCGGAGCAAACTGCTTTTATTAAATTAGCTTTTTACTTTAGTTTTCGGGATTACAACGTTGATTTATCTTAACTGGAGCTTCTCAGCAGCTTCCGTGCACATCTGGTTCCACTGTTGTCAATGACGTATAAGGATTTTCAACAGGCCAATTTTAAAATGCAAAAAATTAATACATTTATTGGCATTGTTCAAACATTAAGAATGCTGTGTACACATAAATAAATGTAATTTTTTCAAATTAAATGATTTTAGTTTTTTTTTTTCAGCTACATAAACTGTTTATGGCCTTACAAAATGTCATGTGGTGCGACCATAATTTATTTTAGAATTAATTAATCCTTAACATGCTTAACAGTTTTTACACGTTCTCAGTAATATAAAGGTTTTAGATACAATGTATTTGCTATTCTTTTGGTTTTAGTAAATCTTTTTTTCTCTGTCACAATCCCCTTCTTAAATGTAGTTTAATTGATTAATTTTCTCTGTAAATTGCATAAAACTGATTAAAATGTTTTTAAAAATATAATTCTGAAACTTACTGTATCAGTAATTAATATTTCAGTCACAGGAAGGAGATATTTTATTTTTAATAGTTATTTATTGGTCGCACCACATGATGATTAGTCGCTCCAAATGACATGAACACTGCATATCATTAAAAATATACATTTAAAGAGAAACAAACTTCTAAACAAAGAATATATTTAAACCAGATATCATTATTAAAAAACATTTTTTGCTGAAAATCTCATTACAAACATTTATTTTAGTGCAGTACACACTTACGGTTTTGTTTTGAACAAACATTTAACTTGACAATATATTTAATCTAATTTCATTAACTGCAATTATGTGTTTTCTCATTTATTGGGTGTGTCAGAGGTGTTACCCAATCAGCAGCCACATTTAAAAGACGGTGAAGTGCAGTGGCTGCCGTACGCAACAGGATGTTAAGGCATTCAAGGATTGTTAGGACTAAAGTTGGCTTCAAACAGAAAACTAAATTTACTTGATTTCACAGGGGAATCGAACGCACAAGAGCAACATGTTGCTTCATATAGTTTTCACTTTAAATTTTCTTTAAGACGCAACATTTTTTGCTTCTTTTAGTGCCTCCGCTCTTGCTGCAGGGTCAAAATTAACATGCTGTCCAGGGCGAGCAGTTTTTCTTTATTTGGGAGTGGCATCTGGTAAAACGGTTATAATTAATTAAATATTACTAATGTTGCATAGTTACCAAAGTGAAAGTACAAGTTCTAAATACATTTTTTTCATGATATTGTACAAAGACTAAAAATAATCCGTTGCTTCTGAAATGTAAGAAAAAGTGTGTCAAATTGCAGAAAAATCTGTTCCAAATTATACTACAATAAAAGTACTTCATATGTAAAAGTCATAAAAGGACAAAAACTTAATTGCCAGTCATGGAAACCCACTTCTCAGCGGTCGCACCACATGATATTTTCTAATTTAGTCAAAATTTACAGGCAGAGAATAGGCCACATAAACAAAACAAGCTAGCTTCCATGAAATTTATAATCAATTCAAATATTGGTAGAAATAAGTGAAGTGGCAACTACATACCAGCTGTTACAATTTTACATTTTTGCAGATTTGAGAGAGAGTTTAAAACCTACTTGCTGTTTCAATGGGTCCTTGGCAAATTGGTATATTATTCAACTTCCTGTCTTCTAATGGTTTTCAACATTAAAGTCCCAAAGTGGTCGTTTGTTGATGGTCGCAGCACATGATGTTTCATAAAATGGACTTCATCGGACAAAGTTTGCTTGTGTAAATACAGATGCTTTGCATTCTTGTAGGGGACGACAAAACACTTTGGAAATCATGCCAAATAGGGCCAAACACAATTTTGAATAGATTTTAAAGTAATTTCAAAGAAGTTTTCAGAACAGCAGACATGGCCGGACGGTCGCACCGCATGACATTTTGACACTTCAATTATCAGAAAAATTACCAAAAGCTAATGTTTGGTTTTATGCTTTCAACGTAGCCCTGATGGATCCAAACTCCATTCAGAAAACAAACATTTTAGAAGTTGTTGTTCTGCTGACAGACCTGACAAAGCATGAATTCATTTGTTTAACAGATCTGCATCATATTGTAGTTATTTCAGCATCAGTTTAATCTGTTTACTTTGGGTTCATACAGCTGTAGTAATGGAGAGTTGTGTTTATTCACGTTATCGCATTTAAAATCGCCTTCTGGCGGGGTGGGTGTGTGTGTGTGTGTGTGTGTGTGTGAGTAAACACTTGCATCTTTACTCTGACGAGGAAAGCGTTGCGAGGAGAAAATGCGTGTTTGGTCTGAATGCCACATAATTATCCATCGTCTTAGTTTAGCATATTAGCATGCTAAGATTTGCTAATTACTGTTTTACTAAACACAACGCTCAGGTTGATGGGAATGTCGTCAACCAAACGTTTGACCTGATGGTGGCCCTATGTAAGGTCAGAGGATCGTCTTTATCACAATGCATCCTGTGTAGTACTCGAGACAGGTCTCCGACATTGAGGAATCTTATTTCAAGGCCATAACTTTAGGAATATCAATAAATTGCTTTTGCATTGTCTGATTTATTTGTTAACATCCTAACTTTGATTGGATGTAAAACTTATTTCTTCAAAAGCAACCAATAATTAAAATTTGTTGTTATCATTAACGACCGTCCCCCCTCCCTGCGATGGTCGGCATTTAAAAGGAGAGATTAATAAAGATGCTTAAGTTGATTTCAGCTCTTAGTGTTTGTATGAGGGTGTTTTAGTGGGAATGTGGATCTTTCAGATCAATTTGAGAAGCACCTCTGATCTCGTCCCGTGTGTCCTGTAATGTGGGGAACTGGTCTTGACTTGGTGTCGGTTTGGGCGGTCTTGACCACAACACTATCTGAACTGCTTTGCATTTTATCCAATAGTTGTTGAGACATTTCATTTGTAACCACAACTGTTTAAACCATCACTAGTTGACATAAATCATGGCTCCCTGAGGATGTTCCTCCACCCTGACACAAATGCTGGAGTTAAAAATGATTTTGTCAGTTCTGCAAAGCAGCTTTGTTTACAGTGTTGTTTGTTTACAGATGTGGCATAAAAAGAACAGATTGTTCCTGACGGTTCTTTCGGATTGCATATAAATGTAATGTGTACTGTGATTATATTCCCATACGTATCTATTCCGTCTCTGCTTGTCAGTTCTACTGGAGCTGAACTGTTCTCCCAGCATGCCTTTGTTGTCCCTTTTTGATTGACAGCTCAGGTCCTGACCGGGGCCCAGCGTGACAGCTGATGTTGGATTAGCTGATGACGATGTGGCCTTTGGTGGCGGCGCCTGTTTTGTTTCCTCTCTTAACTCGCTGATATGATCGCAGTTAGCAGTCTGTGTGGACTGATGTCCCTCACATGGTTTTGAATATTAATAACAGAGGAGGAGACAAACGCAACCTGTGTTTTGTACTGATGACAAAATCCTAGAAGATGTCATGAAACGCATTGATACTCGTATTAACTGGTTCATGATGCTGTTTGTTGTAATCAGAATAAGTTGCTTCAGAAATAAAAGATGGTTTTCTCTGTGTCAGAAAAGGAGCAATAAATGTATGTATACGTCCTAGTGACACAGGCCATTTTGCCACATGACATGTACATTTTCACCATGGTAGAATTTTGAGCACATTTAGGCCGTTTAAAATGCAATTCATTTGGGAAAATAATAAAGCTGCAAGCAGCGCTGGACGCGCACTGGCGCTGTGCAGGTGTTGGAGGTCATCAACACGGCTCATGAGGGGTTTTTTTTTCGTCCCTCAAAGGAGTTAAATACCACTTCCTGTGTCCCCTATGTTGGTTATTACACATTATGTGCCAGTACATCACGTGTGGAACACATCGTGAAAATGTCTCACAGAGCTTAAGTCCTGTTGTCAGCAGGTGGCGCTATGACGGAAACTGAACACGGGCATGTAGATGTGTTCAGCCCAATGACTGTATGTAAAAGTGACAGAGCCCGCTAGCGGCTGCTGGAATAATGGCTGGCTTCATGCTTTTAGCTGTGACCAACTTTAATAAACCTTAATCATAGTGAGGCCAGATCAGAAAACAGTTTTTAACTGTTTTGAAAGGCACAGACAAGTGATGTCTCCTTGCTCATAAGGGCATAAAATCAGAAATTAAAATCTGAGATTATGAATTTTGTATTTTATCATTTCATTCCAAGGACTAGTTGCAACCAAAGGCTTTTATTTTGAAGCAGTTCTTGAAGCGCACACGGTGTCTAATGCCCCTTTCAGACATGAAATTCTAACTGCGTCTTTCTGTTAAAGGGGTGGCTTTTTGTCTTTGTAGAGGTGGGTGAGTGGCTACGTAAATTGCGTACATGACAGGGCGGTTATGGAAAGTGCCCCAACGGTGGCACGATTGCGTTCTCTCTGTTCTCTCAGGCAGCATCGGTGATGGATTTTAAAAGATATTTTGCCATCGAAGCCTGAAATTACGACCAGTGGGCCGCCTCCTCCTCACTAGTCGATCCCCTGAGTCCAGTTTCAGAATTTGTTCATTTCTTTTTGCTCACCTTGTAAGGGGGAAATCATCTTACAGACTGGTCTGACATAAGAAGAATCTCATCAACAACGTAGTTCCGGCTTATTAAAGTCATTTCCTTTGCGAACAAGAGGTGAAGGATGAGATTTGAATTCTCTTTTTACATTTGTGCTGCTGCAATCTTTTTGTCAATCAGACCACATTTACTTCAGACTTTCATGTAAAGTATGAGCAGGCTGTTTTGATATGAGGCAGACATTTACAAATTTTTAACACATTTCCATAACTAGTTTTGGATTTCAAAGTCCATCTCTGTCTAATGAAATGGAGGATGGTTTGCTGTGTCCTGATATAATCCTCTATCTGCCTCCTTCCCTGCTCTTCTTCTTCTGTCCTGGGCTGTTTGTGGACAGGAAGCAGGCCTCAGGCTTCATCTTCACAGACTCTGTTAAACTTTGATGATCTCTCCAAAAAGCCACTCCGCTCGATCCCCTTTAAAGTCTGCCAAGAGGCCACAGAATCGCTTCATTTGAGTGTCTGTACACGTGACTGTGTCTCGCCCACCAATCAGAAGCCGTCCAGTCGCATTAAAAACCACCGACGATCAGACCTGTGAGACATGTTGGGTGGTTTTACGTGTTTTGGCTCTACACGTGGGGCATAGTTCAGATCTGGGTTGAGCATTTTCAAGCCTGCTCTATACTATTTTTATTTTTTGTTTTAGATCAGTTTCCAGATTTTAATTTTAGAGAGCTGTGAAAAGCTCCTTTGAGAGATTTAATCCATCACAATAAGCACAAGGTATTTTTTTAATTCCCGCAGCTCTTACAGAAAAATAAAAGCTTTTCAGCATCCAATTATCAAATCTGAGATGTCCTCAAATGCACCAACAGGCAGAGATTTGTTTTTAAAAGTCATCTCCTCTCACAACTGCAGCATCACATTATGATAATGTAACTTTGGCAAATTAAATTAACAGGAAACACGATGTTGACTCGGATGGGTCGTCTTTCTGCAGCAGAAGTTTTAAGTGTCTGCAAGCTACTGAAATGAACTGAAACCAGTTACTGCCCGGAAGGAAGGAAGGAAATCAATCTGAACGCTGCTGAGCAGAGATGTAACGTTTAGTTAAATAAAACAGCAGTATGTACAATTAAACATGAAATATCACAGGGTTGGAAACTCAAACGGATTGACTTTTAATGCTCAGACTAACCGTAAACTATTACAATCTACATAGAGGTTATCATATTTCTGATGGTTTAAAATTAGGGCCGGGCGCGTTAATGCATTAATTAACGCTGACAATTATTTTATCTCGTTAACGCAGTTTTTTTGTTATTTTGAAAGTGCATTGCTCACTGGCTCTGAATACACATCCTGTCAAACCATGGGTCACGGGGAGGCGGGGGGGGGGGGAGGCTTCAGCAGGATGCAGCGTGTGGGAGAAGCAGATAAACAAAAGCAACACAAGCGACCAAAGCCACAGCAGAGTGGACGGCTACACACTGCGTGCTGCATTAGTAAAACGCCAACTAATCAGCGAGGATCAGTCTCTCTTCTAATGTTGTGTGCTGGGCGTCGGGTAAAAATAGTTCAAGACAGTTCAATTGTGGCGGCGGGCGTGTGCGTGAGCCACTTCAGCTCACTCTAACAGGAACACCTGCTACTGAACAGACTGTTTCTGCTGCTCCTTCTGCTGATACCTGTTCAGAAAGAGAACAGATTTATATACGTCAACCTGTTGCTCAGTAGCTGCCTGTTACGATATTCTGATCCTGGCTCTGGACTCTTGTTTACAAGAAATATTTTATTGCTGCTGTGTAAAGGGATTACTGCTGGTAAAAAGCACCTTTAAGTGTTTGCAAACCACATGTTGTTTAACTGTGTGTGTGTATATAGCAGTACATTTAAATTAAGTGCGTAATCCACTACTTCAGAATTCATTATTCAGTTTTGCACTTAACAATGAGTCATTAATTGTGTTTAGTTTTTTTTAATCATCGCCCAGCGCTATTTAAAGAATCCTTTCAATATGTAATATTTGCAAATACAAGAAAAGGCTTTTATTTTGAATAATGAGCAGATTAAAATGGAGGTCCACCACTTCCAGCTTGTTCCAGAACATTCACCCACGTCTCACTGAGACACCCTTTCTGTTAAATATAAACTATTTCTGAGGTCCAGAATGAACTTTCATTGTCACGCCAACAAAACAAACTGATTGGTTGAATCGTGACCGATCACAAGTGCGCTTCTCAAAACCTTTAAGCCACTGCAATTTAAATATAGCTGTAATTTATACAGTTTTTAAAAACCAAACTAATGAATAACAGATGAGTGGCTCTGTCTTTTACCCTCTCTCCACTGAACCTGTGGGCGTGTTTGACAAACGGGGCACAGAGGAAAGACTCTCAACTGGTGCTGAGTCAGGCCGAAGAAGTGACAGGCAGAACTGAGGGGGAGAGGGGGGGAGAGAGGGAGAGAGAGAGGGAGAGAGAGAGGGAGAGAGAG
>NC_060169.1:432648-436648 GCF_021292245.1 Micropterus dolomieu | reverse complement strand
GGAGAGAGAGAGAGGGGGGAGAGAGGGAGAGGGGGAGAGAGAGGGAGAGGAGGAGGGGAAGCTGAGACTGTTGAATATTTCAGGAAGGTCGAGCTGCAGCTCTCTGTGGGTGTTCCTCCCTCGTTCGGCATCTTAAAAACCAAGAGGATGTTGGCGCCTAGAGTCATCTTCGCCGAAAGGATGTTTTTGGGAAATTGTTGTCTGACTTCCTGTATGGTTTCTCCGAATAACCTGAGCACAATGTTTTCATGCAGCGTATGTATATTGTGTGACTGTGCGTGTGTGACTCGGCATTTGGACGGACAGCGTAATTAAATACTCGACAGGTTCATGTACTTGATCCCGAAACCGTATAAAAGTCAAATATTGCCATGAAACATCTCTGTTCACTGACGATTCCACCGGGGTCTAATATACCCAGAGATATTAAGAGGATAGATCTGCAGAATCTCTGGATTAGACACAAACATCGCCTTTGGATTTGTGTCATCACATCACCCCTATGTTACAATTAGGGATGCACCGATCAAGCTTGTTCCTCTCTGGTACCGTTCAGGGTATCTGCTGATAGCATTTTTATAAATGACATGAGGCCTAAAAACCCCAATTTTTTTAAATGTCGTAAACAGAGAAACTGTAGTTAATGTGGATCCATAATGTCTAGCTTTGGGTATCGTTTGTTTCATCGAATCTGGTTCTTATTGAATCTCGATTCTGGTTCCTTCACCACCGATCTTGTCAGCGCTCAGTGACTTTCATCCTCTTCCTCCTCGCTCATCTTCCCCTTCATGGGAAGTGAAAGGAGTCTCTGTACTAGAGTAAGCGTTCCTTCAGATTCACGCCGCGTTGAAGTGAACGCTTCGTCATGTTGGAGCTGCTTCCTCTCTCGCACCGAACCTCCTTACTGCAGCTGTTGCAGTTTGCTGTGTCGTTCTCTTCTTTAGTGAAGCTAAGCCATCTTTGGAGCGTTTGCTGCGGTCCGCCACGGTCCAGGACTGGAAACGGAAGGACTCTCTTCTTCACGCTTTGTTGACGTAACAAATGAGGTGACCTTTGGTCGGCGTAGCAGCTGCTGGCAGATCAGAGACACTTTGACGGGCTGTAAGATGCTCACTGGAGTTCAGCCAGGAGCTGAGATCCTCGGTTCTTGGAATATTGGTAATGGTTCTCGATACCCAACCCTTACGTTGTGGCAGATAACTGATCTGGTTAATAAGGTGATCCCGACCCTGCTGATACTGATCTAGTGTATCCTATGTGTGCATCCCCTGGGCACAGCGCTAATATGTCTGAATTTTAGTCTGCTGTGTCTTCTACAGACCAGCCTACTGAGTCTAAGTTATTTAAACATGTACTTCTATGTTAGAGAAACCAGGTTTCTTGACTACAGAACATTTCAGAACTACTTGAGTCCATTTAAAGCTCTGACTGCTCAAACGCACGTACACGAGGATGCACTCTGCTGGTGAACTAAAATTTCTCTTTAGAAAGCCTTTTCCTTCCTCCCTCAGTCAACTGGCACCACCAGCGTACTCCTGTGTTTATAGCTCGCTGTGTGGGATGTGACTCAGGTCGTCAGTGTGTGAGCACACTTCTCTACCTTTGCTCACGATGAGAGGCGTGCACAGCCGGGGAGGGCCTGTTTGTCTCTCCGTACGGCCGCTGAAGCTTCCTCATCAGCTTCATCGTGCCGACGGATCTGGAAGCATCTTAGCAGCTAATGAACCCGACTGCTCAGTTACAGCTAACGTGATCGGCCTGCTGGTAGCGGAGGAGAGAAGGGAGGAGCAGCATGAATGAGAGAAAAAGCAAGATATGGTTTTATGTCTGTGTAAAATTGGAAATGTACTGAACATGAGCTGTTAATCTTGTTCTGAAATAATGCGGTAGCCAACGCTCCTGAACTCAGCAGCCTGAGTGAAATGGACTTGGGCTGCTGGAGAATAAATCACAATTTATCCTGGGAGGGATTTATAATGTTTCCACCACCCTTCAGATACGTACTAACAGGAAACAGGAACAATACCAGCTAAATAAAATGCAAACACATATGGACAGTATGAATCAGAAGAAGAACACTAGTAAGATTTGGACTCGAACTTCATTCAGCCCAAGAAGTATTTCAGAAAAAGGTTCGTTTTGCTGGGAGAAAAATGAGCCCTGATACCAAAGGCGTCACTTTGTGTTGAAAACTGGTGGAGACATCGGTGCTCAGATGGCCGATATTAGGTTCACGAGAATGGGACGAAAAGATTCTTAAACACTGTTTTAAAGATATCCTCCATGCTTAGATATGAGCGGGGGGGGGCGGTGTTTCTGCACCAATTTATGGTGGAAATGTTTTCTTACGTAAAAGGAAACACAAAATTCAGGTCACATTTCAAAATATATAAATATAATGGCATCCAAGTCAGTGCAGCTCTGTCATTCTGTGTTGCTTTCAGATCAGTTTCTCCTGTAGATCAACTTTTCTCATCTCACAAAAGTGAGTACACCCTCACATTTTTGTAAATATCTGGATCTTTTCATGTGACAACACTGAAGAAATGACAGTGAGTGTACAGCTTGTATAACAGTGGAAATTAGCTGTCATTAATGTCTAAACCGTTAACAAAAGTGATGACACTCCTAAGTGAAAATGTCCAAATGTGTTTTTGAGGGGAAGGCAAATTTACATTGTGCTGTGTGATGGAACTGCACATTTTGGAGTGGCCTTTTATCGTGGCCAGCCTAAGGCCTTTTATCGTGGCCAGCCTAAAGCACACCATCAGCGTCTTGATATGCCACACCTGTGAGGTGGATCTCAGCAAAGGAGAAGTGCTCACTAACACGGATTCTGACAGATTTGTGAACAATATTTGAGAGAAAAAGGCCTTTTGGGGATGGGGACATGGAGAAAGTCTTAGATCTTTGAGTTCAGCTCATGATGAATGGGGTCAAAAACAAAAGTGTTGCCTTTATAATTTTGTTCAGTGTAAAAACGGAGAGGAAAAAGCAGCAGATCTTCACATTTGACACTTTTCCTCATTTAGTGAAACCCTTTTATTTTCCATTATCAAAGTATATTTACCATTTACTGACTAATCAGTTCGGTACTAAAGTGACTTTTGGGTTGTTGGAACATTTTGTTCTCGTGTGTTTGCCTCTTTGTTGTATGTAAGCGACTTCCTGTTCTGAGGAGCTACAAGTTTACTTTACCTTAACCTGCCTGACGAGGTTAATCTGTGTGTAAACATCAGAGCGGGTTGTGTGTTCAGCCTGCGTACACGTTGGGGGAGTGTGCGTCAGGTTTCACCTCCACACTGATGTGTGACCGTAACACCGCCGTGTGACATGTCTGCTTAAAGTGTGTCTGTAATCAGCAGGACATTTCTCTTCACCTGACATGGTTTCACTTTGTCCTTGAGGAAACAAAGACAAGAATGTGTCCGATAAACGCACAACCTTCCAGGAATGAGCCGCTCTTAACGGTGCCTGGGAGGGGAAAAAAAGAGAGCGATTTAAATTCCTTCAATAGTTAATGCTGTTTAACGTCTCACCATATTTTATCAAAAGAAAGGCCTTGCGTGGTGAAAGTTAATCACCAAGGAGAATTGACCAGACTTATTATGGGTTATTTAGGGCCCGAGCACGACCGTGTGAGGTCCCTATTGAATTTGCTCGGATTATATTTTTTTTTTTTTTTTTTTTTTTTTTTTTTTTTTTTTTTTTTTTTTCTGCAAAGTAGGCCCAAATGACATGGCCTAAACATACTCGAAAACTCACCAAAATTTGCAAACATGTCAGAACCGGTGAAAAATTTCGTATTCTACAAGTTTCGCACATGGGCGTTGCAAAATGACTCGCTAGCGCCACCTAGAAAATTGGAAAAAATTAGCCCCTCGTTCACGTTCAACCTACATCTACGAAATTTTCTGGGGACATGTATCATGTCAAGACGCACAAAAAAGCCTCAAGAACCCATAGCCTAAAGTCAACAGGAAGTCGGCCATTTTGAATT
>NC_060169.1:424821-432548 GCF_021292245.1 Micropterus dolomieu | reverse complement strand
GTAATCTTAAATGTCAAAGTAGAGAGGAGCCTAGTAGGCCTATTTATTTTCATTCATTACACAATATGAATAAGCTATGCAGACAGTTGTAAAGAAAGAACATCTTTTTCTTCTGTTCTCTACTTGTTATAGTTACACAGTATTAGGGGTGTGGGCTGTATTAAAAGTATCCACTGTTCTCCCATGCTGTAACACACAGTAACGATGAAATGTGTGCTGTTCTCACATTCTTCCTCTGTATCTACACATAAACAACAAGGCAGGGAAATATAAAAGGAATTTATTTTATTGTTTGGGTACATTATTGTTCAGTGTACATGTTCACATCTGAAACAAACTTTACGTGCTTGATAACTCTCCCACCCCGCAGACATCTACACGTCAATACCGATTTATATTCATAGCGGCAAGTGCTATGTAGCTCCACATAGGGGACACAGGAAGTGACATATAGCACATTCATGCGGCGTCGGAACCGCGTAGGAAATTCACAGCCGCACCGGCAGAGCTCCAGAATATGCAACTCGGCCGGCTCACGCGCGGATGCGCTTACAAGTGCGAGGGCCCGCCCAACGCTGCTTGCAGCTTTAATTAAAATGTGTTTTTACATTGTCTGTCTATAACTAGTCCAGCCAACCTTAACAAGTGTAGCAGAACCTCTAAAAATGACTACATATGCACCGTTTTGACGTTTTTGTTCTTTCAAATGAGAGCTATTGTTTTTGTGGAGTCTGGACTGTTGCATTCAGAGATCATTCTGTTTACACATTAAAAATCAGATCTGTGTCACATTTGATGGCGAGAGAACATCGCGTTCCCTCCGCTGTTTTCTGGCACCGGAGGACCAGATGTGCGGCGCATCTGTCTCGTTATAAGTCTGGCAGATTTGCTGAGGTTTTAGTGGACTGGGAAGCAGCACTTGGGCCGGCGTTGGCACCGGAATCAGACAGGTGATCTTGGCTCGGTTATTTCACGTCATGAATTTGGCACAACGTGGCTGCTGTTGGGCTGAACCGCTGTGGCCTACTGGCTTTTGTAAAATCTTATTTATCCTTACTTTATACAGGAAGTCTGGTGTGATGCAGAAGCTGAGTTAAAAGTAGACTGAATATACACAGGAACACTTTGCAGAACTACATCACACTAAAAATAAAATGTTAAAGTCGAGCATGAAAAACCAAAACCGTACGCTTTTAAAACCATAGATAATACTGGAGGAGGAAGATGCTGCCATCTTTTGCCAAGGTCAGATTAAACCTTGCTGGAGCATTTTACTCTTTAAACTTGCATTCACACAAGCTCACACATACACCCACGTGTGAAGAAACCCACAGTAAGCTGGGCGTGACAGGAAACAGCGGCGCTCTCGAGTTCCCTCTGTTAGCATGAATGGAGTCAATGACATGAAAATAACCAACCGGGTCTGGGCTCAGCCTCGGTTTCTGTGTCCTGGGTGTAGCGGCGGTGTAGCTGGGATATCTGAGAGCTGAGAGTGGAGTAATGAAGCGTGGAGGGATGCTATGATAACCTCATTATTCTCCCCCGCTCGCTCCAAAATACTCTGCCAACTCCACCGGCTACTGAAGCAGCAGAGAGCGAGTCGATGGGTTAATTGTGCATGCAGAGTGGATATCTGAGAGAGAGAGAGAGAGAGTGTTGACCAGCTCTTTGTGGTTAAGTCTAAGCCGCTGTTACCCTGGTTGTTTCGGTTTTTGGTAGAAAATGGGATTATAAAATTTTGCCAAGAATCCCAAACACCCTGTATGACACACTTTCTATCTGTGGAGACATTTTCTGATCTGTCCCCATCACCAGAGGAGCCTCTCTTACTCTGAACTGTGTCGTCTGACAGCAGATTTATTCCACTGAGCCTCACCTCAAAAAAGAAAAGGAGGATCCACCCTTAGCTGCCCCCTTCCCCCTCTTTCATTGCTGTATGCTAAGCAGGAGAAGAAGTGTGGTTGAAGCTTTTAACCCCTCTCGACGCCCCCCGCTCTCTGCACTCCCCCACCTCCAACCAAAGCTAGAATCCCTCCCGGAGTCCCCAAACTCATCTAAAAATCTTTCTTATCTCAGCTCCTCCCTGTCAGTTTTTCACCCTGCAGCAGAGTCCTCGGCTGTTTCTGCTGTACTTTCACACCAAACGTGCAGCCGCAGTTTGTTAGTCCAGGTGAGCGAGACAGAGATGCCAGGTAAATTCTAGCTGTGCGTATTCTGAGGAGAGAGGAGGTAACCTGATGGGACTCTGGATGAGGACCCTGCGGTGAAAGGCCTGATGGGGCGGGGGATGCCGCCTCCTTTTGAAAGGACACCTCCTACAGTGGTGTGATCTTTGGAGGACTCAGATTCATCCCTGTTCACAAAGAGGTGCGTTGGTCAAGAGAAACACACGTGACCTCCATGGATGTGTTTGTGGGTTTTTTTTAGAAAGGACGCAGCGCAGATCACCTTTCAAACCACAACAGATGACCAACAAAGGATCCGGGGAAAACGAATCTGTCTTTCCATCTACTTTTTCATTATGGTCAGTCACGGTCCATCTATCTCTGTCGCTGTATTTCTTGTGTTGCGGAGCTGTCTGAAATACTGTAGAACCTACACAGGCAGCAGGTGAACGAGCATGTGGCGTCTGTGCAGCCAGCCGTGTTCACACTCGTGCAGTGAAGCGTCCTCCATTACGGTGTCAGTAACATCAGGAGTTTCACATTTTATTTCTAGGGATGCACCGAATGTTTGGCCAAAAATAGCACTTTCGGGCCGATTGAATTTTACAGAACAATTACGTTGCCATGTCGGCAGTGTGGAAGCATTTTAAAGTGGTGTTTGCAGACGCTGTCCTGCCGAACTGTCTCCCAGCACATCTGTGGCTGACTTCTTAGAAAAGAGCCGCTTTGAGAGATTAAGATAGCTGCACCTACATTTGGAGTGCACACGTATTCCAGCCTTTACGGTAAGTGAAGCGACCCAGAGCGAGCTGACAGGCAGGTTAGAGACTTTATCCTGTCAGTTTGTCTCTTTAGTGTGAAGAGACGCTGTGAAGTCTTCATGTTACAACATTATTTATCAAACCGGGTCGGACATTACACACCGAGAGGGTCCGGTAAAGTAAATTACATGTGTCCATTAAAAAGTAAATGGACACATGTAATTTACTTTACCGGACCCTCTCGGGCCTCGGACCCCCCCCACAACAGTCTCTCCACATCCTGTGGAAACACTGAGGGGGGAAAAAGCTCATTCTGACTGTTTTAATTTATGCAGTGGTTAAAAATAATAGGGTAAAAATGTGAATGTACTTGTTCGGTGTTCTGCAAATATATTCATTATATTCGGTTTCGGCTTCAGCCAAGAATTTTCATCTGGGTGCATCCCTATTTATTTCCCTGACCACATTGTGTTTGTGTGATTTCAGCGGTTGCATTCAGCTAACGCATGACGTGTCCTTCAGGGTCTGTTTGGATTATTACAGATGATAAAAAATCTGCAGGTAATTCACCACAACGTTGGAAGTTTCCACCTAAAGGTTGTACCTCCATAGTTCTGTCTTTCTTGGAGTCCTAAATTCTTGTTTTTTGAAAATATCTGAAAACCAGTACTTGGGTCATATCAAGTTTGAGATGCTTTTTATAAAAGCTTCTTGATTCTACTGCAGCAGCTGATTTTACTTTCTTCTTTCAAGACACACATTTCTGGAAACTCATAAAACTGCACTGGAAATTACTTTAAAAAGTGCACAGCGGCTAGTGTCAGTCACCCAGTGCATTGTGGGATGCTGAGAACCACAGGCTTTATCTTACAAATTGAGGCGAAAGAGGGACTGCGTTTCTCAGCCTTAGCAAACCTTCACTTCGCTGTAAATGAGACTCAACACAGCCAGCTGAACCTTCATCCTCATCA
Organism: Micropterus dolomieu; assembly: GCF_021292245.1. Taxonomy (NCBI): domain Eukaryota; kingdom Metazoa; phylum Chordata; class Actinopteri; order Centrarchiformes; family Centrarchidae; genus Micropterus; species Micropterus dolomieu. The sequence continues at coordinate 428,651 of NC_060169.1, read as the reverse complement.
TCTCTGTCTTTGAGGGCATTTTGCTTTAATAAGCAGCCCGTTGGTCTGCAAAGAGCCGAGCAGAGCTAAATGAAGTCTGGACTGATGTTGAAGGCAATATAAGTTACTGATGATATTGGCTTTAATCCTAATTTGCAGCATCGCCAACAACTGCAGTTGGCCGTCTTTCCGTTCGTTTGGGCTCGTCACTGTTCTGTCTTCTCTTCCTCTTGACGTACTCTATTCTTTTAGAACCTTTCCAAACGGCTGCACCTGCAGTCTGATCCCAGACGGTTCGTCCTCTTCGGCGCTTTGTCATTTCTGTCATGTTGCTTTGAAAAGTCGCACATCACAGTGCTGACTGCCGGACCTCCTCCGCAGCTACAAACAGCTGCCGGTTGGCTCGCAGGCCGGTGCGACTCGCTGTTGTGTGTTGTGGTGCTGATTTCTTCAACGTTCGTCACCGCTTTTGTCTGAGACTTCATGTGTTCACGCCTGAAGTCTAAGTGACACGCTGCAGTGACGGTTGTGGCTCCTCGTTAGATGTGATATGAAAGCGTTTTTGATAATCAGCAGAGTGTTTATCTGTCAGAGCTTGTTCCTGTTGGACTGCACCGTGATGGGAAATACACCTTTTTAGTTTGTTTTTTATTTCATGTTAGCTGCACACTAATTATTGTACAGAGCAATCTGAGGAAAAACGTAACACTAATTACATTAAAGCACTCAAGTACTGTACTTAAATAGAATTTGAGGTACTTCCTGCTACTGCTACTCCACCACATCTCAGAGGGGGATATTGTACTTTTTACATCACTACATTTATCTGTCACCATTGGTAGTTTAATTTATAACAAAACGGTGTATACAAATACAGCTGAAACGATTAGTCGGCTAAATTAATTAGCAGCTATTTTGATGAAGTAAATTTTTCATGCTAAAACATTTCATGTTTCCAGCTTCACAAATGTGAAGAGCTGCTGCTTTTTCCTTTTTAATTATTTGAATGTTTATTAATAACGTTGAGGTTTGGACTGTTGGTGGGACAAAAAGCATTATGAAGGCGTCAACAATGAAAATCAGATGATTTCATAATGAAAATAATTATTCGTTGCAGTCGATACAAAATAGTTCAGAATGAGCTCCAGCTCGACAACTAGAGCTGGAAATTCCTGCTTTTACATGAATGCACAAGGAATAATAATCAGTAAACAGTAACAGGGGACATTTTTCTGCATTGAGTACTTTGAAGTACATTTTCCTGATTTATACTGACAACATTTTCCAAGCAGTACTTTTACTTGTAACACCGTTTCTTACAGTGTGATATTGGTACAAAAGGATCTGGACCACTGTTTGACCAAAACACCGCTTACTAGGATGCAGAAAATTCAGACTTCAGGATCTCACAGTAATATCACAGCGGCAGTAAGCGATAGACTTATTCTCACTTCTTTGTTTTAGTCCGACGGAGACGGGCCGCCGGGTTTAATGGTCTTCCTGTAGATCCTGCCGCTCTGCTGTCTTTGTCCTGCACACGCTCTCATGTAAAGAGAAGACTAGACTCTGTCAAGGTTTCTTAAATCCTCTACTCCGGGTTTCTCCTGTACATCGTTCACAAATCGGTTTGCTGGAGAAGCCAGATGGTAACCTGTGCAAATGCCTTGACAGACTTTGGAGAAGAGATCCAGCTAAGAACAATGATCTTCATCCCACGTCTTTGCAGGCACGAGGACACTTTCCTGGGTCCGCCATGCACATCTGTACGTTTTAGAAAACCTTCAAGGAGCCAATGTAAGCGTACATATGGTTCATATTAATCGATCCAGCAGAAAATCTGTCAAACTCTTAACATGATAAAGAAAAGCAGAAATCACTTCACAGCTTGAAGAAGAATGGAACAATCAGATTAGTGAAGTGCGTGTAAATGAGTCTGAAATCTCCCCTGATCCTGTTTTACTGCCAGCTAAAGACAGAAAGAAAATTACCCGCTCTCACGCTGAGCAGGGCTGATTCAGGGGCGGATGGCCACCTCCTCCCCCAGGTCGTATTGAGCAGCTTTAATGGCTGCTGTTGTTTCACACTACGAGCCAATCTGGCTGTGCTCCTGGAGCCATCAGAGGGCCGTTAGCACACAAACAACAGCAGCGCTCCCGCTATCAGCTGCAGTAAAAACAGCCCGGACCTCCCGCGGTTCAGGATGACTCCAGCCCCCCCCCCCCCCCCCCCCCCCCCCCCCCGCTCTCCTTGATGTGGATGCAGATTAGACTGCCGGCATGCGCGGTGAGGGTTTGTCACAGGCTCCGGGCTCAGATTGGCCTCCGGGGCAGGATTTCGCAGGGCCTTCTGACAGGCGTCATGTCGCCTCCCTCTGTTCTGTACGGCTGCAGAGGCGAGCTGCCATCTGGACGCAGCGAGCGAGCGTCGGGCAGGACAAAATAAAGACGAGACTGTTTTTGCCGAAGGTTTTCTTTCCCCCTCCATTCTTCGCTCCTTCATCTGCTTCGCTGTCCCCCTCCAGAGCCTTACGACAGTGTTACCTTCCCAAAAGTCAACTCTAATGAGCCCGGCCTGCAGACTTGGAAGCATTTACTCAACATTTGTTACAGAGACGATCAGTGATGTTCTTGTCTCAGTAAGTCTGACACACAAGTGATCCAGTCCAGCTCATTAAAGCTTTTCCGTTTGCTGCTCTGAATACTTGATCATTTATTTATTGTGAAACCAGACAAACCTAAAATCTTCAGTGGTGTTGGCTGATCCGGTTAGATCCAGTTCATCTCAGATTGGATGGGGTTGAGGTCTGGGCTCTGTGCAGACCAGTGAAACTGGGGAAAGCATTTCTGTACGGAGCTGCTTTGTGCACGGGGGCATCATCATGCTGAAACAGAAACGAGACAAAGATATAAAAAAAACACTTTTAAAGCTGATGCTTTAAGATTTCCCTTCATCATCTTTATAACTTTATAATCGTGGTCGACAGATTGTCACACTGAGCATTCACTAAACTTCTGATTCTTTGACTTGATTCTTTGTATTTAGGTTTAAACCTAAATACTAAAGAAGTGGACGTAGCCGCCGTGATGTCCCCCGTTGGTTTGTGGACTACCATTTTGAAGCCTCAAGTTTGGCATTTTAGCCGTCACCATATTGGTTTTTTGGACGTAATTCGCGTTAACTGATATTTACCGGGATACTAATTTTGGCTAGCAAAAAATTGCATTTAAACAAAATGTAATTACCCGCCCTAAAGCCTCCCCTGCTTCCTGGTCTCTGTTCCTCTAAATGGGACCATAATTTACTAAATGAACATCATGCTGTGTTGAAGAAGACTTGAAACTAGCGACTGAGACCAGAAACTCATCAGGAAAGTGTTTACTGAGGGAATAAATCAGCTGACAAGTAGAAACATTTTCTCACAGACTTCTATACAGTCACACTTCTTTCTGCAGCCGCTAGAGTCGCCCCCTGCTGGCCGCTGGAGAGGACGCAGGGTTAAAAGTCGCCCCCCTGCTGGCCGCTGGAGAGGACGCAGGTTTAAAAGTCGCCCCCTGCTGGCTGCTGGAGAGGACGCAGGTTTAAAAGTCGCCCCCCTGCTGGCTGCTGGAGAGGACGCAGGTTTAAAAGTCGCCCCCCTGCTGGCTGCTGGAGAGGACGCAGGGTTAAAAGTCGCCCCGCTGGAGAGGACGCAGGTTTAAAAGTCGCCCCCTGCTGGCTGCTGGAGAGGACGCAGGTTTAAAAGGCGCGCCCCCTGCTGGCTGCTGGAGAGGACGCAGGTTTAAAAGTCGCCCCCTGCTGGCTGCTGGAGAGGACGCAGGTTTAAAAGTCGCCCCCTGCTGGCTGCTGGAGAG
>NC_060169.1:417009-424721 GCF_021292245.1 Micropterus dolomieu | reverse complement strand
AGGTTTAAGTCGCCCCCTGCTGGCTGCTGGAGAGGACGCAGGTTTAAGTCGCCCCCTGCTGGCTGCTGGAGAGGACGCAGGTTTAAGTCGCCCCCTGCTGGCTGCTGGAGAGGACGCAGGTTTAAGTCGCCCCCTGCTGGCTGCTGGAGAGGACGCAGGTTTAAGTCGCCCCCTGCTGGCTGCTGGAGAGGACGCAGGTTTAAGTCGCCCCCTGCTGGCTGCTGGAGAGGACGCAGGTTTAAGTCGCCCCCTGCTGGCTGCTGGAGAGGACGCAGGTTTAAGTCGCCCCCTGCTGGCTGCTGGAGAGGACGCAGGTTTAAGTCGCCCCCTGCTGGCTGCTGGAGGAGACGCAGGTTTAAAAGGCGCGCCCCCCCCGCTGGCTGCTGGAGGAGACGCAGGTTTAAAAGGCGCGCCCCCCCCGCTGGCTGCTGGAGGAGACGCAGGTTTAAAAGGCGCCCCCTGCTGGCTGCTGGAGAGGACGCAGGTTTAAAAGGCGCCCCCTGCTGGCTTGTCTTTTTCAAACCCGCCACTTGGTTTAAACCCTTCTGTAATTATGCTTATTTACACCTTTTATGTCACTATTCAGCCCCTGTACGCAGTCTACAACTCAATTACCAAAGATCAGTCTTGTACTGTAATTAGAAAGTGGCTAGAGTAACAAAAAAACCACGCATGGCGGATTATAATGCTCTGAAACTGGATTAAACCTCGGAACGTGATCACGGCTACAGTTATTTTATATTTTGTCAGAAATACACCTTTTCACTTATAAAGTTATCCACCACGTCTGCTCACATATGATGGATTATGTTGCAGCTCCGGCCTCCACACCCCAGGACCTCTGTCTTTGTCAACACAGTCTCATGACTGTGAATGAGGAGGCTGCATGTTTGTGCTAATGATGGTCTGAACACAGCCGGAGGCAGCTTGGAATTATTCCTGAAGAAGATTGTTTTGCTCCTTCCAGTCCTGATGCTAAGCTAAATACATCACAGATGTTCTGTTATGAACACTAACAGTTGAAACTACTATTATTCTTCTCACCTGACAGTGAAACACCTTTTCTTTTGTTTTAGCGGTAGGTTTGGGCATCGTTTCAATTTTATCGATTCTGCTTATTGAATCTCGTTTCTGGTTCCTTCACCACATATCTTGTCAGCACTCTGTGACCCTCTTCCTCCTCGCTCCTCCTCCCCTTCATGTCTCTAAAGTGAGGAGTCTGTCCTAGAGGGACGTCTCTGGGACTCGTCTCATCTGTAGCCATCGTGGGTTTCCCTTCAGTATAAAAGGTGAACATCAGCTCACCTGTGTTTAGAATCCAAACACAAATCCCAGTTCTCGGAAATTTGGTACCGATTCCAACTCCGTTTCTTTATACCCAACCCCAGTAAACGGTCGCTGGGGCTTGGTGGACGAAGGTTTTTGGTCACCTCTGGTTTTTTGAAACAGATTGCCGTCTGCCGTGTTTGATTGACGGGTGAAACAGGATGCAGAAATACAGCATTGAGAGCTAACGATGGCAACAAAAACAAATTTAGGAAAAAGATCTTGTGATCTAACTTTAATGATGACAGTCGAGTAGAGAGTTCGCTGCCATTTGACAGTTCGATTGATCCTCTGTTGCTTTTGTTCACACGGCTCATCAGAAATCCATCTTCCTCTATTTCTCGTTTTTTATTTGATATCTTGTATATTTATCATCTGATCAGTAATCTCCCCCCGGCCCTGTCGTCTGTCTTCTCATACCTATTTTTATATTTATTTACAGACTGGATTTTCTCCCGAGGTTCCTGCGACTGAGCATCTTCTCCCGTCAGTTTTCCCCACACTGAGATCAACATCTACCAATCTGGTGAGGAACAAATGCCTTTTCTTTCTTCTTATTTTTTGCTTCAAATGTGACACCTTTTCCTCTTCACTCCTTTTGTCTTCCCGCTCAGTGAATGTGTGGGAGTGTGTTACCGTCGGGGAGGAGAAATGACTGCATGTGAAGTGTAAAACTGGTTGAAAGACCATAACGGGTATCAGTTTGTTTCTGAGAAATCTGCACAGGAGGAACACGTTCGGAAACACATGCAGAAAATCCCTGGATTTATTGTTTTGGCTCTTTTGCAGTTTATTTCCTTGCATTAACTTTGACACAAGGAAGTATAACGTGGCATTTCAGTGCCGCAGCTTCAGTTTTCAACATGTTAGAAAACACCTGGTTGAACACAAAGGTCATCTGATAATTAAGGTTGTTTTATTCTGTGCTTTTTCTTTTTTTTCTTCTGCTTGAGGAGAAACAGAAGCTGCAGTGGAAATGATTAATGTGCACTCGCAGCGTTGTGGGAACTAATTTAGCACAGCAGTGTGGAGTCTCTACAGAGGAGTAAGCTCTCTAAAGAAATATAGGTAGATCAATACTGCAGTACATGTCATTTTTTGTAAAGTACATGTTCTCAAAGAATACGACTTATAATTAATGACGTGTGTTATTCACACTCTCTGCTGTCAATCGGCTCTTAAATTAACTTAAATTTTAGCATTTTATGAACATTGCCTCTCTTCCGTGGAGGTACTCTCAGATCTGATCAGTGAAAAGCATCATTAGCAGTTCTGGTATTGCTGAAATGTGCCCTGGTGTCACAATCAAAATGTCTGCTCTGAGCAATCACTCACATGCATGTGGTTAAAAAGGTTTCAGTGTTTGACAGGTTTAATAGAGACGTGTAAGAAATGTTATGTCCACAATTCAGGGGTATTTGGACTTTGGTTTGATTTTTAAATATGAGTATTATATTTTGTGTGAATATGTTTCCCATGAAGCACAGATCCTGGATTCCTTAATCACATCAGGTCCCTGGTTGTTCTTAGATGACTTGTTAAAATGAGATTATTGTGCAGTGTTGGCGTGCTTTTTGTTTTCTCCTGGGGAAACTGCTCGTGAGTCTCTGTCGTGTCGTCCTGTATGAACACTCATTCGCTGCGTAGGAGAAACAGAAGCGTGGCGGCTGCGTGCCGCTTCACAGAGGTGGGAAGCCAAGCAGATGGTCTTCATCCCGAAGTCTTTTCTCTTGTTAAACTAATGCACACTGAAAACACTTCCAGTAAAGCAGTTTCATCTTTGTGGCACTTGTCTTTGTACGTGTTTGAGTGCGGTGTAATGGACTCATTACTGCCCCCTGAAGCTGGAGTGCAGATAACACCCACTGTGGCAAAGTTTCAGTATTTGTTTTATTTTTTTTTTTTGAGTATCAGGCACTTGGAGGAGACACGCCACTCAATCACATCCTCAGTACAACTGTATGGGGAAAGCCCATAACGGCAAAGATGGCGGCCGTCCCACCCCTCCTGCTAGAAAGTCTGCTTTTTCCCAAGTGGGAAACGCATTTCAGCCAATCGTGTGGTTCCACCGGCGTGAGGGTCTCTATTACGGAAGCGCTGTCGCATGCGTAGTAGAAGTATAACCAGTCGGAAAAAACTCTTCTTAAACCTTATTTTGGGGCAAAGATGTCTTTTTCAGCGATTCTTATCAGATTTTACTGCTGATTCTATTCATGTCGTTGAAAGTGCAGATCTGGCGCTCTGCCCATTCATTTAGATAGGAGCCCGTTCTTGTTAGTCCATAGCTGCCCGGAGGCGTTGCCAAGATGGCGGCCGAGTGGCAGGACTTGCCTAAAAGGACTTTGGTAGTATGTAGCTGCTGTACCAGAGGCTGCAGGACCGGAACTGCATTTGTAGGACCCTTGTTTACGTCGATACTGCCAGCTAGCTGGCTGGCTAGCTAGCAAGCTTTGTTACTCTTGACACCCCCCCCCCCCCCCCCCCAAAGCCAAAAAACCTAACCCTAAACATCACATGGTGGGTTCCTAAACCTAAGTTATTGATTATGTGCATGTGGACCTGTTAACCTACAGCTGCGCGCATTACTACCACCAATCTTAGATGGCGTTGTTGCAAAAGAACTACGGTCGTAGAACTGCGGTCCCAACCAGGGTGACGCACAGCTGCCCTGCACTTCCTGTTCCCTGCCCCCCAGACACACCTGGTGGAGATCTGCAAGTGTAATAAGCATTATTGCTTTGTTATGGGTAGTCGGACAAATACAGCTAGCTAATAACGTTAGCTCGTTACAGATCGGCTGCAGTCGAGCGTACTGCAAAATATACTACTATCAACCGCAGGATGTAGCATGTGCTTTTAACTGTCCTGCCTTTGATAGAGAAGCAGAGCACAGCGGCTTTCCTAACCTGCTTCTCGTGCAGTGGATAAGACCGTTGGGGCAGGAGACACCCCAAATCAGAGTGCACTAGGCGGGAATAGAGCTTCTGTTTCCTCCTGGTATTGAATGTTAGACACTAGATTCCTCGCTGCCACCGCCCACCATCCCTCTGCTTTGTTGCACACTCCCTGAAGGCATTTGCAAAATGGCTGTGCTTTCAGATTAGCACTCATTATATTTTAAAAACCCAATCTACAGAGTGTCGACACAGAGCCTGCTGTTTGGTGTGCCCACGTGCACGCTGCAGCAGCTGCTTGAAACGGATTCGTTTCCCAGGCACTGGGACTTGGTTGGAGTTGTGGAAACAGACTGATCGTGCGGCAGTGTGATATGATAAGAGAGGCGGCGTCCTGTGATCCGTCCGCCTTCACTCCCATGGCTGTAGCACATTATATTAAATAGAGTTTGGGAATTAACGTCCTCTGAAGTCTGCGCGGCACGAGAGGATCTACCAGCTTGCCGTCAGCGCCATCACAAGACGTGAAGCTGTTGGTTGAATTAGCTGGGGGAAGGGGTGTGTTAGTGTGTGCTAACCCAACATGTGTAGTTCAGTGGTGTAGGCGGCTCCTGGAGGCATCTTGATCCCAATTTAACCAACAAGAAGAGCAAGAGTTTCCCCACTTGATAAGCCAGATGATGCACCTGTAAAACCTCCATCTTTTTTTACACACGCACACACATTTGTACTTGTGTGTGCGTGTGCTTGATTAGCAATGATCATCGCAGTTTATGGAACAGATTTGTCCTTAAGAAATGCTTCTCTCCAGGCGTGGTGCCATTTTACGAGGAGGTGCTGCCTTAAAGACTGAAGTCAGGGAACCAAAGTCCACAATTACATGAAAGACTTTGACATGAACGCCTGCAGCTTTAAGGCCAATTTATACTTCTGCGGTGTAGGCTAGACATTGAGCCTTTTATAGCCTCTTCTTTCACAATGTAAGCCAATGAGAAAATGTCTGGTTTGGCTACTAGTAGAATTAACTTCAAAGCCAGAAGCACTTCCTGGGGGTTTGGAGGAAATGTGATGCTACTACATACATCTGCATTTATTCATTTAGCTGACGCTTTTATCCAAAGCGACCATATCTGTCAGAGGTCGCACGCCTCTGGAGCAACTAGGGGTTAAGTGTCTTGCTCAGGGACACAATGGTAGATGTGTCACAGTGGGGAGTTGAACCCGGGTCTCTCACACTCTCTCTTTTGACTTGCTCACTGACCAATAAGCCTTATAACTAAAATGCAAAATACATTATCAGTGTAATGTTAGATAAATTATTCATGTTTTTCAAGATGTCAAAGGGTTTGGATTAGGTTTAAGAAACTAAAACCACTCAGCAGAGGTGCGGGAAAGACTGGAGTCATGGTGAAATGAAACTGTTGGTAGGAAATGATAAAGATGATGATTAATCAGGCAAGGCCACCTGCAGATGTGTCCGCAGAGATAGTGCAGGTATTGACGTTAATCAAGCCGATATCCAGCATTTAGAGATAATTGTCAATGGCCATCAGCTGCCCTGCTCAGTAGAAATGGACTTCAGACTTTATTGCCCCCAGAGGGGAATTCTTTTTCACAGCAATGCTGTTGCTTGGTACCTGCAAAGGAGCCCTTCTGCACCTCAGGGACCTGGACCAGCACCCAGAGGGTCGTAGAGTGACGTGGTGATTTAGTGGGTGTGTGATGGCCTTACAATTGAGTTCTGAGAGGTCGGGCGTGGGCAGACCAGTTTGTCAGTGGCTGATGTGGATATTTACAGCCGCCAAGATAACAACATCCGTCGACCACTGGTTGGTAGCAAGTCAACACTTTCACCTCACGATGATGAATCGGTGGCAAACATCACTGTCCTCATACTCTGTGTGCACTTTGTGTCTTGTAAAAACAGCTGGTCTCTAACGGTGTCTGCGCTTTGGTTCTGAGCAGCTCGTGTACTGTGGCTTTATCTGCTGCTGCTGATTGAAACACTGAGACTGAACCGTGAAGAATCCCCTGTGGGTTTGTCTCGACGAGCTACACGCTCACGTCACATGTGGTCATTTTAGTCATTGGTAATATAAAAACTATTGATTAGTTGAGCCTTTAAATAGTTAAATCAGACCCTGTAGAGTGTGTGTGTGTGTGTGTGGGAGGGGGGGGGCTGTCGGAGTGTAACCCTGCACCTGCTGTGTGCAGAAATGCGACGCCTCTGACTGATTGATGAGCTCTGCTCGCGGTTGCAGATGACCTATAAGACTTGTAATGAGCTTTTACAAGGACACACACACACACACACACACACACACACACACACACACACACACACACACACACACACACACAGTGTTTTCCCCCACCACATTTTCCAGACTGAGGTGAGCTGACATGACCACAGGGCACTCACCCACAGTGCTCCGCTCTCCCACTCCTATTTCCCTGACCTCTGACCCCCCCCACCCCCACTGCACCCTGCCTCAGGATTGGACAGATAACGAGCATTAGGAGGCCGTGTGATGTGCTGATCGGCCGGCGGGAGGCTGATGGCTTCATATTTAATTAGTTCCCAGGAGAGGGACAGTTTTCTGGCCCAGGGGAGTTTCTGTCAGGGTTTGAGGTGAAGTAAAGACCCAAATTAGGGACTGACGACTCACATGTGCATTAATATTTGACCACGTGTATATAAACAATGTGTTTGAAGAGTGTTATTTTAGATGAAAAATCTGTACGCTGTGAGCTTTTTGGTTCACATTTGGATCAAAGATTGTGTTTTAAGTCCAGTTCCAATCTGTTAGAAAACAGCACAACTCTGCAGCACACATTTCTTTCAGTCTGTAAATAAAAACAACAGAAAATATTATTAAAACTTTTCTTTATAAAAGACACATAAAAATGAGTTTTTGCTGAAAATAGAATGTGCTGTGTACCAGTCTAATATGTGCTGCCCTTTCTCCACCTGACAGCTGTATTTTTAGGCCGCTGGGAATTTTGGGTTTGAGTTTTGACCCTTTGGGGTTGCTGTAGCTGGTCTGCTGTGCTGAAGCAGCAGATCAAACCCGTGAAGTTAGCAGCTCTTTTTTATTTCACGCAGAGCTCAGGAAACATATGTTCTTTAGGTATTTGCACAGCAGGTCACTCAGGATGTTCAGCATGTGAAGCAAAATGTGTAGGTTATGTTATGATTGTATTTTTGGGATGCTAATGTCCGTTAGCACATTAAGGGAGATTCCCATTATGTGTTAGCATTGAGCTAACCGTCAAAGCGCTATTTTTCTTTTTTTATGTATCGATATGATGGGATGGAAAAATGTAGACAGATATATTGCTGTATCGATATTTTGGCATACCCCTACTTTAAATTGTCCACCTGTTTTCTGCTATTGCCACAAACATTGCGGATAAAATTGATCCTATTTTCCATGTTTGGATCAAGGATTGTGTTTTCACTACAACCTACTCCCTTTTTTTTTTTTTTTT
>NC_060169.1:407176-416909 GCF_021292245.1 Micropterus dolomieu | reverse complement strand
CAGATTTTACACACACACACACACACACACACACACACACACACACACACACACACACACACACACACACACACACACACAGTGTTTTCCCCCACCACATTTTCCAGACTGAGGTGAGCTGACATGACCACAGGGCACTCACCCACAGTGCTCCGCTCTCCCACTCCTATTTCCCTGACCTCTGACCCCCCCCACCCCCACTGCACCCTGCCTCAGGATTGGACAGATAACGAGCATTAGGAGGCCGTGTGATGTGCTGATCGGCCGGCGGGAGGCTGATGGCTTCATATTTAATTAGTTCCCAGGAGAGGGACAGTTTTCTGGCCCAGGGGAGTTTCTGTCAGGGTTTGAGGTGAAGTAAAGACCCAAATTAGGGACTGACGACTCACATGTGCATTAATATTTGACCACGTGTATATAAACAATGTGTTTGAAGAGTGTTATTTTAGATGAAAAATCTGTACGCTGTGAGCTTTTTGGTTCACATTTGGATCAAAGATTGTGTTTTAAGTCCAGTTCCAATCTGTTAGAAAACAGCACAACTCTGCAGCACACATTTCTTTCAGTCTGTAAATAAAAACAACAGAAAATATTATTAAAACTTTTCTTTATAAAAGACACATAAAAATGAGTTTTTGCTGAAAATAGAATGTGCTGTGTACCAGTCTAATATGTGCTGCCCTTTCTCCACCTGACAGCTGTATTTTTAGGCCGCTGGGAATTTTGGGTTTGAGTTTTGACCCTTTGGGGTTGCTGTAGCTGGTCTGCTGTGCTGAAGCAGCAGATCAAACCCGTGAAGTTAGCAGCTCTTTTTTATTTCACGCAGAGCTCAGGAAACATATGTTCTTTAGGTATTTGCACAGCAGGTCACTCAGGATGTTCAGCATGTGAAGCAAAATGTGTAGGTTATGTTATGATTGTATTTTTGGGATGCTAATGTCCGTTAGCACATTAAGGGAGATTCCCATTATGTGTTAGCATTGAGCTAACCGTCAAAGCGCTATTTTTCTTTTTTTATGTATCGATATGATGGGATGGAAAAATGTAGACAGATATATTGCTGTATCGATATTTTGGCATACCCCTACTTTAAATTGTCCACCTGTTTTCTGCTATTGCCACAAACATTGCGGATAAAATTGATCCTATTTTCCATGTTTGGATCAAGGATTGTGTTTTCACTACAACCTACTCCCTTTTTTTTTTTTTTTTGCCTAAATTTCAAATAAATAAAGTGTCTATCTTTCTTTCTATCTTAATTTTCCAACTACTGAATCGTGGGGAAGTGGCTTCATCGCTCGATCAGTCACATGACCAAACAGAAGAATAGCTTTTTCAACATGTCTCCTAAACCAGGGGTTTGTTTAAATCATTTTTCTGGATGATCCTCTGGTGACTCGTGATTAATCTGCAGATACATTTGTTTCGGAGAATACATACACAAGGTTTTTTACCTTTAACATTGCTGTAACCTTTTACTGACTGTAGTGAAGTGATGCTGCACTTTTTTCACATAGACCTAACAGCTGACGGGCATCTGTTGATGTTGTTATTTATAGAAATACTGGATAATTGCAGCCTCGGTTATGAGCATGTGTACAATGCATGTAATAAATAACTAGGTTTCAGTAATTCAGTTTAACGTTATTTGATTGCGGACTGCTCGCTCTAATCATCTCCATTGTGAAGCCGCGTCGTGTGATTTCAGCAATAAAAACAAAATGTTCTCATAAGTGATGGAAATTATTCTCCAAAGCTCTGAAAATAAGACTCAGATTTGTTGCCAGTAGCGCATTTCAGCTCCAAACAACACCGCCCTCCCATAGTGCTTTGCTGTCCTCTCCTTCATAGGGAGTAAATGACGGGGCCCTCCTGCCGAGCCGTCTACTACATTCGTTGTGACTGCTGAAGAAATGAGTGGGAGGAGATTGATGGAGGGAAGAGTGACGAACGAAGATTGAGGGAGACAACATGTGATTCGTACAGTGAAAGGCTTTTATTAATGGATGTCACTCCTCCTCCTCACTGCATCTACTATCACACACACACACCTACACCTCTCCGTGCTGTCAGAGAGATGAATCTCTGGAGGTGGATGGGAAGAAATGGAGCCGGGACTCCGCGGGGCAAATGAACTCTCAGACTATACTTAATCATTTTCTCTCTCTCTCTCTTTCCGGACCTCGCTCGCCCTCTTGGTATGTGACATTTGAGCCGCCACAATCTCAAAATCAAATCCTGAAGCAGCTTCAGCACACGGCAGCTCCATCTCAGCACTTTGAATTTCACCCCCAGCCCCCCCCCCCTTTTGGCTGCTGATCCACAGAGATCCTGTCCCGTCCCGGTGAATCAGTTTCACACCTCCTGGATTGGATGTGCTGTTGCATAATTGGTGTTGAAATTGGTTAAAATAGAATGAACACAATGAAAAATAAATAATAAAAAAACAGATTCAGAAAGATGATCATAATAACACGACAACACCTGGAGTATCGATTTATTCTCAAACCAATCGTGGCTTTAAAAGAAAATCTCCAGTTTTCCAGGTTTGTTAATGACAAAAGATGAGATTAAAAAAAATATATAATAATTTACAAACAACAGATCTATCGATCATGAGACCTCTTAGTAGAGGTACCGGCGATCCGTGTCCTGAGCTGACCTCAGACCAGGAGGGAGCCTCCATCACAGCAGCATTAATGCGCCTTGCACAGGAAAAGCAGCACGTGACTCGCCACATTAACGGCAGCCCGACGAGGTCGCACAGCATCAAAGTGCAGTGAGCACGCACACATGCAGGTTGTGGACGTGAATACTGGCGCACCAGGAGAAGACGAATGAATGGAGAAGAATGAAGGTAATTTCTAAATCACATGAGGTCCCCCGGTAATACCAGTCCTGTGTGAATAGAGCTTCAGGCTCTTAATGAGCCGACATGCTGACAGATTTGGCCTAAACTGCTAACTGGGTCTGATCCTCAGCCAAACATCAGCTGCTGCACTGAGGAAGCCTCTCGCAAAGACTCGCTGAAAAATTCCTCCTCCCGCAACAAACTGATTTCTGTTCTTTTGTAGCCACAGCTCGAAAGAAGGAATGTTACATTAGTTTTGTTATTTTAACCCGGGACAAGACCAAAGATTAACCCTAACAAAAGATGTTTGCTTGCTTAAACTAATTCAGACACAAACCCCCTCTGGGACTCCCTGCAACAAGTCCTTCAAATAATCACCAAAAGAAGTGTTTGTAACACACGGGAGCTTTTTCTGATCCGAGTCTAGACTTTTACAAAACGGTGACCTAAGCCGCCCAGCGAGCGGCCTTCAAGCATGAAGAACTTCCTGTCCACGCTAAACGCCTCATTTAGACGTCGATTTAGCCGATCACTAGGTTGTTGTCATTAACCAGGAATTATGTTTATTTTGTCAGATGGCATCTCCTCACTTATAAAATGATTGAATCACAGCAGTGATTACTTGGTGATGATTGGAGCCTTGAGCACGTTCACTATGTTTATCTACCGTCTGTGTTACTAAAATGCGAGGATGACTCGTCTATTAACCGTGCTTTAATACGTCAGGTTATGTGAAGAGTGTTTCTGCTCATACTCGCAAAAAAGGGGCAGATTATTTTTGTTTGTACGCCGGTTGCACGCTGAGGAAAACGAATATTGAAAATTGCAGACGCAACCTGCAGACTGCACAAAAATGAAAATACAGCAGTGGTGCAGCAGCTTAAAATGCCGTACTGCACATGTTGTTACAAGAGCGACATTTTGTTTTTGAGGCTGGCCGCCTACATGGGCTACGGTGCTTTAGCTAAACAATGGCGAGAGATTGAGCATTGAAGTGGCTGCTTAAGTCTTGTCCAGAAGACCACACGGCAGCCCATACCACTGAAATGATGGAAAACCTTCTCCAGCACCGGAAGACTGAGGGAGAGCAAAACAAATCTACTGACGGGTACAAATACCTGAACCTGCAGTACAGCAGCTTGTTTATGGGCTGCGATGAATGAATTCTGTCGCCTGACGACGCCAACTGAAAAATGTTTTAATGAGAGCAAGAAAATGGCTGCAGAAGAGGTGATGACAGAGAGCAGGAGGCGGGACTGAACTCAGGTTTAACAGCTGCCACTCGGCGGTAACCGGCTGTCGGTCCCACTCCAGGTTTGTAGTTTGTCAACTGAAAAGAGGACGTAGAAGAAGAGATTTCGTCATTTCCCTGTTGCACAGGTGTACACAGAAATGGTGGCCAGAAATCTTTTTACGGACGTGCGGCATGTGAACAGCGTGGCGATGTGTGACTCGTGTAGCTTTCAGGTCACATGGCTTCAGCCTGCTGTGAGAGGGGTGTGTGTGTGTGTGTGTGTGTGTGTGTGTGTGTGTGTGTCCCATACAGAGCGTGTCGCTGCTGCTGTCTGGTCCTGTTAGCGCTGACGACTGACAGCCGTGACAGCACGGAGAGCGGCTTATTAAGGCGAGGGACAGGAAGAGGCTGCAGACGGGGTTAACGGAGCAGCGTGGGTGTGTTTGTGTGTGCATTGGTGTTTTTGCACCGCTGCTGCATGTTTGGATGAATCTGAAGCCCCTGAGATAGGACTGGACAATAAAACAATAATTAGCGCAGTATCATTTTCTTCAGCGACAATAAAACAATTTTTGATTTTATTCACTTGAATCAAACACAGTTTAGGACTTCATTTTTTTTATTAAGATGTTTATTTTGTTGAGGAAAAAGGACGGGGGACAAACTTAATTTTACTTGTGCATATTTGTTAAAGATTTTATCTTGTTTTGAATGTTCTACCTCAGATTTGTGAAGTCAAATGTTGACTATAAAGAAGAGTTTAAATCACTTACCGTGATAATTATCTATATCGAAAGATATGAAACTTTATCTTTATCATTTTTGGCCATGTCGTCCAGTCCTACCCTGAGAGAAATCTTCACACTTGCAGCTCGAACATTGTCTGATTTTGTATCTTTTCTGTCCCGAGACACAGATCTGATCAGATTTTTTTACGTTTCTGATTTGATCCAGTAAGGTTAAGGTTGCACCCCGTGGTGAAGATGATTTTCTGCTCACATGTATGAACGTTCAGGGATAACCAAATCAATGAAACAAACATTTTCTATGGCCTGTGGACGCATTCTAGTCAAATTAAGATTTTCTTATGTTTTATTTTCATTACTGCAAAAGTTAAACATGAAAATCATTTTAGGTCTAGTCCAAATCACAATCCTGCCTTGTTTTAAATGATGTAAACTCCTATGAACCAGATCATTGTGACCGTACTAAATCAACTTTACATCCATTTCACTTTGACAATATGGGAGGACAGCACCATACAGCAAGTTTTACTCTGTAGCTATTTATTATATTTAAATTACATTAGATTGATAATTTTTTGATTTGTGCATCGCAGAAATTCAAGGTCTATTAAACATGTAATTAAAAGGGAGTCAACGCAATCTTCTGTTGCGATGTTATCCAACCAAACACTGTTCAAACCCACAGAACTGTCATTTTCAATTCTAGGAGAGAAAAGTGATATCGATATCTGGCATCTGCTGATACCTGCACTCACGAGGCCGATATATCATCCTAAATGACAGCAGCTCTAATCTAACGCCATTACTGGCTAGCGTTAAATATACATAGTTATTCTGTAGAGAATAATGCAGCTGAATGAAGTCAGATCTGACAAACTGAACCCCGCTCCCCGTAGAACACCAGCCTCGCTTTGAAATCTACAGCAGAGCCGCAGACTGTTTCATTAATAAAGCTTCCATCCGAAACAACACGTCGCTGCTGTGAGAACATGAATATGTGATTGTACTGGAATAATGGGAAGCTATCAACAAGAAGACATCTGAAATGATCCATTACACTTCTGTCACATACTGTAGTGTTTTTATATTTCTACACACACACAGATCAGCCATAACATTATGACCGCCCGCTGGTCCTAATGTAGGTTTCCCTTTTGCCGCCGAAACAACCCTGACCCGTCGAGGCACGGACTACACTCTGTATGCTCTGTGTGTTCTGGCACCTTTCTATCAGAACCAGCAGCAGGTTGACCTACAGCAGCTCGTCTGTTGGATCGGACCACACGTGCATCGGTGAGCCTTGGCCGCCCGTGACCCTGTCGCCGGTTCACTGCTTGGACCGCATCTGATGGGTACTGACCCCCCCTGCAGACCCGTTTGGAGATGCTCTGACTTAATCTCCTGTTTAGCAAAGCACTTCTGATTCTGAAATGTGATGAAACGGTGCAGCCCAAAACCGAAAGAATGAGTCTTTGTGTTTGGATATTTCAGTGTAAACATCATGAAGCAGTCATGACCGTGAAGAAACCGTTTTGGACGTCGGGAAGGACGGAGTGTGTGGGCGGACGGAGCGGCCCTGCAGCGTCAGATGGAGCATGGTATCTGAGTCAGGGTCAGGGAAAGAGCAGCTGGTAGTTTTGATGCCCGCAGGCTCTCGTTCTGCCTCCGCTGAGTTTCATGACGGAGCAGCCGTCGCCTCCGGGCCGCTGAGCTCCATGTTGCAAGATTTCTCTGGTGTTTCTGGTGGAAAACTCAGCTGCAAACTGCAGTTAGACGCAGGTTTACAGGTGGAGGCGTCAGTCCACCCAAATCACAACCTTATTTTCTCTTACCCTTTAGTGTTATCTAGCCGGCACATGGACCAGGACCTTTTGGAACTACATTGTCAGACTAGACTATCACCAGCTTCAGCCTAATGCTAACAGCCTGCTAATGGATTCGTATCAAGTGATTTAGGATGTTGAGGCAGGTGCAGCTTAAACATGACGATTCCAGAACTTTGAGTTTTATCTATTAATAGTTTTCACGTGATGTCTCATTCCGAGGAAAACGAACAACAAAATGCTGGATGGTTGTTGTGCTTTCGGAGTAAAGGAGGAGGAGACGAGCCTGGGCTGTGTTAGGTGAGGGATTCCCTACAAGGTAAAAGTAAACATTACCGCAGTCGAGCGGCGGCAGGGACCTGGCGGCGGATCCTGTAACGTTAAGTGGATCGGATATGCCAAACACTTGCAGTTTGTGGTCATATCTTTCTGTTAAGTTGAAAGCTGATCCAAATAAAGTTTGACTACTTTTGCGGCGTCTCTACGGAGGAGTCGCGGTGTGAGCCACTTTGTTTTTTTTTCCCTCCAGGTCACTGTGCACGTGACAGAAAATATAACCCGCTAGCACAGACCCCTGATTCATAGTTTTCAATTTCTAGTAGCTTATTTCACCATTTTAAGCTTCGGCGTCACTGGACTTCAACCAGCTGACGACGTGTCACGTTTGATCACGTGAAGTCCCCGGTACCTCTAACCCTGTCAGTATAAACGCGGAGTGTGTGTGGTCCTGTTTCTGGACTGAAGCGTCCGGTGTGCACGTTCTTAAAAAGCCTGTAAACATCTCTGGGTACGAGCGTAACATACATAATAATTTACCACCTGGATCTCCAGCACGGTGGCTTGAATTAGCTCTGAACTCGGCCCAAAGCAAGCAGGGAACAGCGGAAACAAAATATCCTGAGACGGTGTGCATGAAGATGTCACATTTTCAGTTGCTACCGTGGAAACTGGCTGAAAGAGGGCATGGACAGCGCCCATATGTTGGGGCAACTCTGCAGGAACTTATTCTTTTGCAAGAAAGTAAGTTTTTTTTAAAGGCCGAAGTCTAAGAAACTGGCCAAGCAATCGTTGAGTCATCTGTATCGATCCCTATAAACCCCCACAGAGAGATTATGGCGTGTTTGTTCTGGAGGACATTATAAAGCTGTATTTATGTGGGTGAATGTACAACAGCTGATTGCTTTTAATAGATTCTCAGTAGGACCTCTGACCCACTCGACCGCCCTGAAGCGGACTTTGTGTATATGAATCTGCGGTGTGTAGGCAGCCGGAGCACAGAGAAACAGACACGAGAGCTCTTGTGTGTTAGTGTGAATGTCTATTGTCATATTATTTATACAGTCAGTGTGGGTGGGCAGCAGAGCCAGAGGGCAGCACATGTTTACACTGAAAGAGATGGAGAGAGATCCTCTCCGCTATCACACACCGATCCGCTGCTCTCTTCATTTAAAGTAGCTGAACTTTACAACTTTTTTTCCATTATTCCTTTCTGGTTATGATGGCTGACCAACAAACGGATAATTAGCAGTAAGATTGGTTCCTGTAGCAGAAGTGTTCTAGTTCTTCTATCTTTGTGATCACTATGTTTTTCTCTACAGTAGAATAATATGTATTTAACGCTAGCCAGTAAAGGCACCACCTCCCTAAACTCACAAGGGGGAGCGCTACCATCGTTCCACAGCAGCTCCCTGACGAGGCCGCCTGCTGATGCAACACATCCTCCTACCTAAACGGTAAAATAGGTCCGTGTTCAAGTGTCCCAAAACAACATATATGACCGTTCCCCCAAAATGACACACATGCGGAGTGTTTCCCGGATCGGTCCAGGGTCGGGCGTACCGGTGTTCTGGCGACGGACGCTGCCTGGTCAAACCTCCCGCTGACCTTGACCACGACGTACGCTACGCACAACGAGCTAGCTACTTTTTACATGCCGGCAGGTCAAAAGCATTGCATTGAAAAAATATTACCTTTAGATATTGTTCACCGTCGGCCACAGTCTGGACAGCATGCCGTCAGCGAGGTTTGCGGAGGTTCGTGGCAGTGGAAACTAGGGTTGTTGCGATTGGTTCGGCAACAACAGGCCAGCGATTGGTTTTTCATGCGCCGATTTTAACCAACTCGCTATCAGAACTAAGATGAAGAACAGTCTGTAGAATCTGCACCACACTGCAGAGTTTCCCATTCACTGATTCATTTGTGGCGCCACAGCACGCCACAACATCAACGCTCCCTCCTTCTCGATCTCTCTCTCTCTCCCTCCTTCTCGATCCCTCGCTCTCTCTCTCCCTCCTTCTCGATCGCTCTCTCTCTCCCTCCTTCTCGATCGCTCTCTCTCTCCCTCCTTCTCGATCGCTCTCTCTCTCCCTCCTTCTCGATCGCTCGCTCTCTCCCTCCTTCTCGATCGCGCGCTCGCTCTCTCCCTCCTTCTCGATCGCGCGCTCGCTCTCTCCCTCCTTCTCGATCGCGCGCTCGCTCTCTCCCCCTCCCTCCCTCCCTCCTTCGACGGCTTCTCGACCCGGGTGTAGACGGTTTCCTTGACACCTCTTTCAAACCATCCATCTTCTCTGTCTAGAGTCTGTGTTGTCAACACAGAAGGGCCAACTCCTCAGGTCAAGACTCTGCAGTCTACTTACATCTGAAGGACAGAGGACACTCGTTTGAGGACCACCAGGTGCACATTTTAGACAGAGAAGATGGATGGTTTGAAAGAGGTGTCAAGGAAGCATCTACACCAGGGTGGAGAAGCCGTCATTGAACAGGGGAGGGGGTCTACGCCACCACTTATCCCCCACTTACAATGCTGTCCTTTCATCACTTCCCAGGAAACTCAACAAACGTAACCTATTGGCCTCAGGTGAAGATACCAACGATGGTCGTTCAGTCTCGGCCACAGGTAGTCTTAACGACCGTAACGACTGTCGTCACAGCAACAAGGAACACTAACGAACCGGCGGTATCGATGACCCGGGCCAACGACCCCACTGAGGTTAAATAGCTGAGTTTCCCTGCCAGTCAGTCAGAACTGAAGAAGTCCTTTGGATGAGGGACGAAACGTCTTCCAGTATCTTCAACCAAG
>NC_060169.1:399535-407076 GCF_021292245.1 Micropterus dolomieu | reverse complement strand
GGTGTCAAGGAAGCATCTACACCAGGGTGGAGAAGCCGTCATTGAACAGGGGAGGGGGTCTACGCCACCACTTATCCCCCACTTACAATGCTGTCCTTTCATCACTTCCCAGGAAACTCAACAAACGTAACCTATTGGCCTCAGGTGAAGATACCAACGATGGTCGTTCAGTCTCGGCCACAGGTAGTCTTAACGACCGTAACGACTGTCGTCACAGCAACAAGGAACACTAACGAACCGGCGGTATCGATGACCCGGGCCAACGACCCCACTGAGGTTAAATAGCTGAGTTTCCCTGCCAGTCAGTCAGAACTGAAGAAGTCCTTTGGATGAGGGACGAAACATCTTCCAGTATCTTCAACCAAGTCCAGTTGCCCTTGACTTTAACCTTCGTGGGAGAGAGAGGGAGAGATACTGCAAATGAAAGTGGGGAAAATGTGTTTTTACCATATTTTAATTTTGGAATAGAAGAAACCTGTATGAGTCTGCTCGGCGCCTGCTGTCCTCAGGTCTCTGTGTCGTATCGATGAAGCAGATAAGTTTGAGACTCTGCAGAGTTCAGACTTCTGTGGAAGTGAGGAGGAAGAGGGATGTGCAGCAGGTGGGAGGGGAGGAAACCCAACTCCTCACCCCTGCCCTCGCCTGTCCACTGAACCCCCTCACACCCACCACCTCCTCCGCCGGACTCTTTCTATGTCCGTCAAGGAAACCAGATCCTCCGTCTCTTCACCTTTCCTCCCACTCCTTGTTTATGTGCTACCCGCCTGCAGTAACCCCCCCCCTCCCGTGGGCCGGTGAACCTGACCTCTGACCCCTGAACGAGGAGGGAAGTGTTGGTGTTAAGTTGTCAGGTCGTCTAGAGGACAGTCACCTGATCCTCTCGCAGCCAGAGGAGAGACGGCAATAAAAATAAATAAAAGGTGTTGTTTTTCTTGGAGTAAACTTCTGAAAGTGTTGTTGACCCGCTGACCTGAATTTTCTGTTGCTGACATGAAAAGAAGACCAACCTATTGCAGTCTCTCGCTCTCTCTCACAACATATATTAAAAATAAAATAAATAAATAAAACCGTGTGTGTGTGTGTGTGTGTTTAAAAAAAAAAAAAATTAAAAATAAAACAGTAAGCATGTTTATTAAATATATATATTAAAAATAAAATAAATAAATAAAACCGTGTTAAAAAATATATATTAAAAATAAAATTAAAAAAACTAAGCGTGTGTGTATATATTAGACAAAAAATAATAAATAAAAAAAATCAGTATCAAATGTAACAACAAAACAATTACTAAAATATCAAACGATAATAATAATTTGAAAATCTGTACAGTTATTTATCAGTCTGAGGTTCCACTGCTTGTCCTCAACGTCTCTTGATCTCTCTCGCTCGATCTTTCAAAGTTAAAGATACCACAAAGATTTCTTTGTTAACCACAGAAGCCTCATGGGAGCTGCAGTTGTTGGATGCTAAGACTCATGGGATATGTTGTTGTTGATTGTGACAGAATTATTATGTTATGTTTAAACAACCTACAACGTTTTAGTTATATTTATTTTAACCATTTTTCTCAAAGGCCTGCTGTCTGTTTGGGACGTTTCTTGTGGGTTTTAGTGTTTCTGAAGCCTTTTGTTTCCACGTTATTTCCATACAGCACTCAACCTCCCTCCCAGAAGTTTGTGACAGAAAATATGTTTTCAAAGAAACCTTTTGCTGCTCGGATGCCTTTTTTTTTTTTTATCTGCACAATGAGGAAATGTGGACAGTGAACATATGTGTTTGTTTTCCTACAGTATCTGCACTGAAGAAGCTAAAGAATGAATTGCATTGAGAGAGATTTGTGTTACTGATCTGTGTCGCTGAAAATAACCTGGAATAACCTCCTGGAAATAAAGTGAGGCTCCAGGTAGAGCTTGCCCAGAGCTCTGCACACAGTTTAAGTTACAGTCGGTGATTACAGACGTTCCTGGCATTGCTCATGTGCAGTGTTGAGTTTTCCCCGAGGCTGCGTCTTCAGATAGAGCGCGAGTTGTTTCCGGAGAAGAGATAAGAGCTGCGGAGGTGCTCGGTTCTCAGCCTCCCTGCCGATCCGCTCCACTGATCTCCGTCCGTAATGAAGCATCTATCAGCAGAGCTTCGTTAGCTCAGGCATGCGGCCTGCTCCGGCGGGTTCTCGACCCTGCGCTGCCAAACACTGTAGGTCTGCGTGCTCTGTAATTACAGAGCACTCCCTCCATCGTGACGCGGAACTTACCTTCGTGCCTGCGGGCGCAGAAAAACAGAGGATGAGTCAGTGAAATCGTGTTTGGCATATCCAAAGCGACGAGCTAATACCTGCAGGTACTCCATGTGTTTGTTAATGTTCATCCATACCACAGCCAGAGGAGTGAAACATCGGGGCCGGTTTCCTGGACAGGTTGTATATTAAACCGGGGCCTTGATCTAAAGCGGTCAGTTCTGGTTTAAATGTGGTCTAGTTACTGTGTGGCTGTGTCCTGGGCTTTGACTAGGCCGCTCCTGAGTACATCACTGGCGTGTTTGAAACATATTGGTCTTCACTGAAATAATTCTGGTGTGTCCACTGACGGGCAGGTGGCATTAATCTGAGGTTAAACCTGTCATGTTGGAAGTTGGAGGGAGTTGTCGGGCAGTTGCATTGTACAGCGTCAGAAACTGTAATGAAAAGGACAAAGTTGTGAACATTTGTCATAATTTAGGAGAAATGTGAGCCGCGAGAGGACAAAATAAAATGGGAGTCTCCTGTGAGCTAACCCCTGCTTTACAATTAACTTTATTTGTGCTTAAACCAGGCGTGTTAAGCGTTGCTTTACCTGGTCCGTGCTTGTAAAGTATACAAAGTCGAGCAGCCCTACTGAAAACCCTTTTCCATAGTCAGGGTCTTGCTGCTGTCATTTGCCACAGTTCGAACATTGCAGGTCATCTCTCATGAATGATGTTCGTGTTCGTGTTTGTGTTCTGTCTGTGCTGTGAATGGCTGTGTTTGGGAAAATATTTCTACGACTGAAGGAACATTAAGTTAGCTGCTCCTAGCAACCACTACCACAGCGTCTGAGTCAACGCCTGCAGGATGGAAACTGTCAGTTTTGGGTAAAGACATTTGCTAACACGAACACAGCATCAGAAAGGCACACACATAGTCTTGCTTTAAGTGAAGATCTTGACTTGTTGACCAGTCGCACGCGATGGTGCACTGGCTGAAACAATGCTGTGCAGTAGATGAGCCTGTTATCCCTCCTGCACTCACGGAGGCAACCGAATATAAACGCCTCTTTTTCTGGTCTCAAAAGATTTTCCACAGCTCGAGAAAAAAGCTCTTCTCTATTATTCCTGATAGTATGTAAGATGACACCGCTCCTTTCTCCCTCTTTCCACCTCTCCCCCCCCCATCTGTCTGACGGGAGCTGAACTCGTTTCAGTAAAAGCCCGGAGAGGAAGGAGAGGGGGGCTGAAATCAGAGCCGCTCCCTCGGAGGTGGAGGCGATTTATGGCATGTTTGTGCACGAGGAGGAGGAGGAGGAGCAGTGGGAGGAGAGCGGCAGAGGGAAGGAAAGGAGGGCACGAAGCAGGGACAGAGGTTGAGGAATTGGGACAAAAGTCTGCCGAGAGACAGAAAAGAGCTCTCAGGTTTATTGTTGGCACTGGAGAGCTCTGAAAGAGGAGGATTAGGAGAAGGAGGAGCACTCAGTTCACTCTGCGCTGCTGAACTTGGACTTAAAGCCACATGTTTAGATCCCGCTGAACGCAGGAAGGGAAATATTCAGGTAGGACGACGGGGCAAAGGTCGCTGCTGCTGGTTACTGGTTCACGTGTGTGTGCAGCCTTGAAGGTGGTGTTGCTGGCTTGTTAGTTTGATTTAAGAAAAGGCAGAACTGGACATGAAGCGAGTGGAATAGGACGACTGTGAGAAGGCGTAGGAGTGGAAGCAATATGTATCTCTGCATGTGTGTAAACAGGAGTAGTATCTTCCAGCATGTCTTCCTCCACTCAGTCTTTGTAGTGCAGATCGTCGATCTCCCGTCAGGTTTCCTGTCTGTCGATTCATCAAAGCTTTTTTCCTTTCATCTCTCGAGCGACCGCTGACTTGTATTTATCTGTTTGCCTTTGAGATGTTATTACAAGGCACCTTTACACCTGCCAGCTTCAGTGTACTGTCGGAGGGGGTGGTTTTCTTGATGTTTGTTGAAGTGCCTTAACAAGCAGACACGCTGTTTTACCTCCACCTCCAGTGGTTTCTATCCACGCGGATAGTTTTGGTTTAATTTCTCTGAGATTACTGCTTCCCCATCAATGCAATGGAGATTAATGGAATTTGATTGGTTTGTGGTGCTCACAGCATTGGAAAATCCCATTTTAAAAAAAAAATTAAAGGGAAAAACAACACTCAACAGCAGGGTCTCTTTCTAAAAACAATAACCCCCTGATCGCTGTGAACAGTTTTAAGTGGAAATATTTCTGTGGTAGTTCCACTGAAAACGAGATAAGCTGTTGAGCTTTTAAAATGTATTTTATCACTGGGTCCTCCTCCTCCTCCTGCAACATAAGCCATTTCTACCAAAGCTCATGCACATGCTCAGTATATTCCTAGTTCATTTGTTTCTCCCAAAATATGGCAAAGCATGCACAAAGTGTGCAAAGTGTTGACTGCCAATGGAATTTGAAACCAATTAAACTGTGTTTTAATTACATGTTTTATTAACCATGTTCTGTGCCTAAATTTACTTAAAAATATAAAAAAGCCATTTAATTGCCCAAAGTGTACTTGCATTGGTCAGTGTTATTTTTTTATATTTTTACTTGTCTAGTTACTTGTCCTGGGGTCCACATATGGCCACTTTATTAGGTACACCTTGCTAGTACCGGGTTCTGATGCTCAGTTTGAACTTCAGCAAGTGTTGACCACGTCTACATGCCTAAATGCATTGAGTTGCTGCCATGTGATTGGCAGCTATTTGTGTTAATAAGCAATTGAACAGGTGTACCTAATAAAGTGGCCGGTGAGTCTATGAACTACTAATAATCATAGAAGCAAAATTAACCCCTGACATAATGCTGCTGGAAGTATGATTTATAAACCATGGACCATTAGTGCACAATCCTTTTCACTATGATCATCTGACTGACTAAATAGGGATGCTCCGATACGGACACTGGCCTGTTTCTGCCTCAAATAGCTAGATCGAGTATTACATTTATTCATTTAGCAGACGCTTTTATCCAAGACATTGCTATATATGGCAGAGGTTGCACGCCTCTGGAGCAACTAGCCGTTAAGTGTCTTGTCACAGTGGGAATCGAACCCGGGTCTCTCACACCAAAAGCATGTGTCGTATCCATCACCGTCGGTCGGTCGATTCAGTTCACTTGCGTGCATATACTACATGTTGCGTCAGCAGTGCACCGGTAGACCCGAACATTTTACTAGGAGAGCTAACATAGCATTGCATCACACTTGAAACGCCAAGAAGTTCAACGGTTACTGGCAGTATGGACAGGACATGGTCCAGGCAGATTGAAAATCTGCTTTCTCCACCTCCTAAAAGAGGTTTCCTTGCCTCTGTTGCCAAGTGCTTGCTCATGGTGAGAATTGTCTCTGTTAATATTAATGATCTAGACCTGCTGTTTATGAAATGTGCAATGAGAACTTTTGTCATCAATTAGCGCATTTTTAATAAAATTGAATATCTGCAAAACCAATGTTTCGAGGGACGCCTCTGCAAAATATAAAGCTGCGTTTCCACCAAAAGTACCCAGAACTTTTAAGTCTTCGGATCTCTTTTCAAGGAACTAAAAGTCCTTTAGCCCACTGTTTGCGTTTCCACCGCGGTCTAAAGAGCTGCGAAGATTAGGCAAATTAACCAGCTGACGTAAACACTGTACTAAAGTCCTTATGGGCAAGTCCTGCCACACAAGTCTCGGTCTCGCCGTTGCTATCTGACTATTATGATTATTTTTTTTTTAATTGTTTTGCAAACAACAGTGGAAAAGAGAGGATCAGTCGTAGAAAAACATCCGACATGCTCGATTTAAAGCCAGTAGCCTCTACTCGCCCATTCAGAATTTCCCTGCAAGGCAAGTCCAAAGTACCGGTACTTTTGGAAAGTGCTTCCCCACTGAACAGGGACTTTTTGAGGGTAAAATGAAGACAGTAGAACTACATTTAGACCTGGTCCCTGCGGTGGAAACGCAGTGAGTTCCTCCAAAGGTTCCTAGTTCCGGGGTTTAGTTCATTTGGTGGAAAAGCAGCTTAAAACAACCAACTTAATCAAGCTCCTCCAGAAGCTTCATGCCAAAGAACAGTCTCTACCTCACAGTGGGGAATAGAGCTTGTTAATTTTACACTTGTATCTGATTGGTGCTCAGCATCGGCCAGCACCCAAAGCCCAGGAATTGGAATCGGGACTGAAAAAGTTGGATTGGTGCCTCCCTAACTTAAGACGAGTACGGGGTGATTTGTTGATGCTGTTATCACATTTTACGTTTATTAAAAAAAAAAAATCTCCACCAAGAACAGCAGTGATAATGTAAAAACGCTGTGTGGCGTTTAAGAGTAATTTTTAAAATGAGTAATGTGGTTCAACTCCTCTGTGGGGAGGCGGACAAAGGCAGACAGTGTATCATTGTGAATTCCTGCCTGCGTCTGTGGGAGTGCAGGGAAATGAAATGAAAAGGTCGTCCCCGGTCACAAACCCACTAATCCCACCTCAGCTCACTCTGATAAATCACAAAGAAATACACTCGACCTCACAGAGCAGGGCCAGCGTGCCAACAGTACAGCAGATTAAGTCGAGCACGCCTCTGACCTAAAGGAATCAAATTAAAATCAGAACAGGAGGGTGTGCCGTACAGTCGACTTATTACAGCAGCTCATTCCTGCCAGAACCAGAAGAAATGTCAGACAGTCAGAGTGAATGATAAGATGACTTATATTTGATCTCTGTGATGAAATATGCATTTTCTGTACCACAGCCGGATTAACCTCCCAGGAGGATGAACAAAAAAGATGCTGGGGCCCTTTTTAAACCCCTCGTTTCTTCCGCTCTGTGGACACTTTTTTTTCCGAAGCTTTCTCTGCTAGAACACTACCTAAACCAGATTTGCTGTGTGGTCATTTCATTAAACACATGAACTTAGCAATATGCAGTAGGGCCAGCGCATAAATCACAAGCACTAAAAGTAGTCCAACTATTAACCAAACTGGAATAATATCCACAGGCTAAGATGCTAACAGGTTAGCTTGTAACCAGCCCCGATTAACGTGAGTTAAACTTTGTCCCACAGAGTTCGAGTGAGCTTCACATTTAAAATTTGCTTCAAATTTGAGGTGAGAGCTTTTCTTCGCTGTTGGAGTGTGAGCATATGACTATTTCCTGCAGGTAGTATGTGCCAGTGCAGACCCGCTCCTTATCAAACTCCAGGAAAGAATTGGTACCAAAAATGTTTTTCCAGCACTCATATATATATACACACACACATACACACACACACATACACACACACACACACACACACACACACACACATAC
>NC_060169.1:384938-399435 GCF_021292245.1 Micropterus dolomieu | reverse complement strand
CACACACACACACACACACACACACACACACACACACACACATATACACACACACACACACATATACACACACACACACACATATACACACACACACACACATATACACACACACACACACATATACACACACACACACACATATACACACACACACACACAAAAGGGAAGCATTATAAACTAGAACCCCCTTCAAGATAGAAACGTCTGTTGAATTTGTGCTTACTGAGACTGGATTCAAATCAGATTTTACTGCCAGGTATGTGGACACATACGAGGAATTTGACTCAGGATTGCACATAGCTCACAATGTGCTTACTTACACAATGATAAAATCAAACACAGGCTACAGTATAGAGAACACAAAAACAATATAGGCAGATTGACAAATTGTGCAGTGAGCAGATTTACAAGGATGCAGGAGTAAATTATCATTATGTACATGTCGGAAGTGGATGTGATATACAGGTACAAATACATGCATACAAGTAGTGCAAAGGATGCTGGGATAAATATTATGCGCTGGCGTTATGTACTTGAGGTAGGTGGATTTGGTATACAGATTAAACAATATGAACAGTATAAACAGCTCTGAAATAGTGAATGATGATTCCACTTCAGATTCCTCTAAAATCCAGTTTCATTTAAACGCTTGTTCTTCTAATCAGATAACTTCCTGATTTTAAATTCTTTTCCCCATTTTACTTTAACTGTTTTACTATAAAAGAGTCAAACATTAAAACATTTGTGGAGTGTGGCTTATTTCAAAAAGCAAAAATAGTTTTTAGTCATTAAGGGATCAAAAAACATACTGTTTCAAAAACTCAGTGCTCTTTTATCTTTATCATATGTTCATTGTGCATCTCCTCACTTGCACTGTAACGGAGTATTTTCCAGAGGAGTTGTTTGTTTTCACAGTGCAGGGCAGATCCTTGACGGCTAAACAAAAGGTTTGGACATCCTGAACAGCTGCAGCAGAGCTCTTGATGTTGGTCAGGGGAAAGAGGAGCAGCTGAGGCCTTTGGATGAGAGCAGTCATGAAGCAGAGGGAAAATAGGGCAGGAAGATGCTGAAACATGATAAACGGCAACGCCGGAGGGCAGAGGATGGAGAGCAGCCTAATTTTTCACACGTTGGCACTGATTTCTGGCACCGTTAGTTTGCAGAAATCCTAAAGATGACGCTGAGCAGGTTTCTCTGGACAGAGTGCTTAGTCATTGTTAGAAAGTTGGTTTCTTAAGTTGCTCCAAGTTTCCCCACCAGCCCCAGTACTCATGACGTTTAATCATGTTTAATAGTCATCAGTTACAACCCGGCAGGTCACAGCTGTGTTATTGATTCATGGGCGAATGTTAAGAATGCAATGGTTTGTCTCAGGTTTGGGGGATTCATGGTCTTTTTTTTGGATTTAGCTGGTTTTGGTTTCATGCGCTCTTCTCCCATCAGGGCAGTCTGAGTCCGTATCGATTCATCCAGCAGTTTCCTGCTGGTTGGTTGATCTGATTGTTTTTAGGGTGTGTTTAGTGGGGGGGGGGGGACGTGGCTAGGCTAAGTAATACTTGGTGTGAGTCCCATTCTGCTGTATGTCTCAGTATGTACAGTTGGTTCACTAACTGATGGATGGACTGATAAAGCAGCACATGTCTGTGGACTCTGGTCAGTTAGCAGTTGCTGATTTTAAAACTGTCAGCTGGTTTGAACCAATGAACAGCAATGTTATCAGCTCTGTTGAGCTAAATGCTAACAGACTGATGTATAGAGTGTTAGCTTGGTAATATTATGCCAAGGAATGGGTTAAACTAGCATGTTAAGCACATTAATAGTGAAGAGATACTTGTTTTAAAGATATAATAAGCAACTGAACAGGGTTATGTTAGAACAAAATAACCTTTTTCTTTATCCTACCTACAATGGTAGGGCTACCTTGCTCCGTGTGAACAATGCTGCTCCTTTATTTCCATGTCTTTCACGTGGATCAGCTGAGGATGATGACGTTTTTGGGACATGTAGCTTTACCCTTAGCCTGTTACCATTTACCTTTTATCATTGCTTATTTAAGACCCATTTACAGGGTCTTTGTTTTAAAAGAAGTCAGTTCGCCAAGTTAGTCTCCCCCCTGTGAAATCAAGGCTGCGTCGTTTCAGAAGATCTCGTTGTAAACTGCGTATGTGCTGAACTAGAATGGAAGGCTTGCTAGTTTTAGCAGCTGTAATACTAAATACTGAGTGGCAGGTAAAGAGTCAAGTTAACCAAGACATGTAGGCAGGAACTTGTCTCTCCATAAACTGTTGTTCAGTTTTATCATGTCTTTACATGTTTCAGGGTTTTTTAAAAAGCCTAAAGGTTTTCTCTGCAGGAAGGTGAAGTGTGTTCAGCTTCTGTGGGGAACAAAGAGCATTAACACAGAAGAAAACTAATAAGACGCTCTCCCGCTGGGCATGAAAACAGCTTAATTTAAATGATCAGAAGCCGGGAGGAATAATTAGATTACTGTATATAAACGCAGTGTGAGATTGCGGCAACATGTCGGAGATGTATGACAGTGAGGACAGCTTGTTTACAGCTAATTTCTGTTATTTCAGACGGCTTTTGTGCAAAACAGGTTCCGCTTTAGTGGCATTCATGGCAGCGGGAGGTAAAGAAGTGTGTAATCTGTCAAGACTGGATAACGAACAAACCCTCCCAGAAAATAACAAGCACATTTGAACATACAGACATAAACGGGTCTTCCCCAGTTCCTGTCTTTAGGGCCCTTTCAGACACAACGCGACAACGGCACCACCGCGCTCTGAAACAAATTACTTGTGCCGTGCCATGACGCCTTTTCACTAAGTCAAGTAAAGCACGTGCAAAGCTCGCAACCAGGGTCGAATACCTGCATGGCCAATAGAAATGAGGCTGCAAGCCAAGCACAGAAGGCAAAATGGAGCAAAAGCTGATATTGTGTGAATTCCCTGAATTGTTCAACACAAGTGTAGGCGTTTAGTTAAGCCCCATCTTGTTTAACATCTCCAGCCTTGTATCAGGTGTGTAAACAGGTAGGCAGTGTGCGTAGCCTGTACGCTAAACGTGCTTCTTAGCCGGGGACAGATTCATCTCCGTTGCCTCGTTGGTAACAACAAATTGACGTAGTCCTGTTAGGCTGTGTTTTCAAAACTTCTATTTTGCAACATACGCCGTGACTTTCCCGAACACCTCGTCAGCTGTGGCGAGTGCAGCTCAAGTCACGTCACGTCTGAAAGGGCTTGTTGTAGTGTGTGGGTGTGTGTGTGGGTCAGTGAGGTCAACAGAGTGGAGTTGATTACCCGTCTCCACTCTTATCTCTGTCCTCCACTAATGCAGGAAGCGCCACTGATTATTAGTCCTTAATCAGGAATCTCCTGTGTGATTAGCTTGGTGCTAAAAAGCCCTTGTATGGGGACACGGCGGCTGGACTGAAGCACTGCTTCCAGCTCTTAATTGCATTATCATACTCCGTGTTCCCCCTGCAGCCTTGACTGAGAGGAGAGACTCCCTGCAGGTCCAACCCCAGGAATAAATGATCGGTTTAAAAGATGCTTTCTCTCTCTAGAATCGGTATTTTGTGTAGATCTCACCGTGAGAGGTCCCAGCTGGTGTAGGTACACCATATCGTACGCCTTACTCTACGGCGTGCACTTCCCCAAAAATGTAACTACACTTCGCGGTGACGCATACAGCAATAACTGGGATTGGTCGGCTC
Organism: Micropterus dolomieu; assembly: GCF_021292245.1. Classification (NCBI taxonomy): domain Eukaryota; kingdom Metazoa; phylum Chordata; class Actinopteri; order Centrarchiformes; family Centrarchidae; genus Micropterus; species Micropterus dolomieu. The sequence goes on along the minus strand of NC_060169.1, from coordinate 395,714 downwards.
GGTAGTATCGCATTTCCTCTAATCCCCTGGGAAGTGCTCCGTGCTTTGAAGCCAGTTTTACTGTTGGCCAAACCCGCAGCTGTAAAACGGTGGTTAAATGTTTTGGTGCATCAGAACTCCTGCAAAATGACTGAATCAGAATTTGATCCATTTTGTCCAGTAACAATTGGAAAGTCTAGAAGAGCAGCATGAATATCATCGAGTCAACACGGTGAACCATAGAAAGAGCTAGCGTTAGAATTAGCATTGTGACGCAGACGCCAACGCACAAGTTCAAATGCTCACAACGGCATGGCTACAACGTAGAAATTTATTCACTTTGTTTAATTTTGCTTTTGTCAATACACCAAGATTTCCCCCTCAGCCAAGCACAACATGTTTTATTGAAGAGTTTGAGGTTGTTTTTTTCCCTCCTGTGCTTCCACTCAGATTTTGTAATGTCCAAATTGAAAATGTGTGCAAAAACAGGTAGATGGAAACACACTTAAAAATAAACTGTGTCCTCGGGCAGCAGAACACACAACGGTTTTGATTATTGGGAACATAAAATGCAGCTGTAGAAACAGTACTATAAAAACTAACCCTAACACAGCAGACATGAACGTAGCGCTCCATCATTTTGCTTAGTTTTTGTTTGTCGCTTAATGACAGTAAATGATGATTTTGGGGTCAGTAAACAGTCACAGGATAACTGTTTCAGAAGAATGGGCTGAGCATCCACTCTCTGTGTTGTCCTTTAATTTACAGCCATTAGACCAAGTTATTTGTTGTGCCTCCTCCCATGCTGCCCCTGCCGTCCCTCCAGTGCTGTTCTCAGCTCTGATTAGATGACGGAGGAGGCTGCAAACCGCTGCGGTCCTCCGACGCTTCCTCCTCATATCGCCGGCCGAGTCTTTTGTTTTTACGGCTACAATTAGAGCCCAGAAGTGTAAGCATTTTGTGCAGATCCTGCAGAATCAACAAAAGGTGCCTATTAAAGTCCTCTTTAGTGGCACTGTCCCTCACTTTTATATCCTCGCCGGGTTTATGAGTGTGGCTGAAAGGCCAATACACCTCCGCATCTCACAACTCAGCCTGGATCTTATTTACTGACTCCTTTCTCTCCTCGGTTCTCCTCCTCTCTATCGCCTAAATCTGCCTTTTATTCTCTTCTCTATTTCCCAGCTTCTGTGTCTTTCCTTTCCTTATCTGCTCTTGTCAGTGAACTATCTCGTCTATTTTCTTTCCTTTATTACTCTCCTCTCCTTTACTTATCTTGCTTACCCTTTCCCCTCTTCTCCTTTGCAAGCCTTTCCCTTCCTTATCTTTCTCTCCTCCTCCTCACGTCTCTTCATCCTCTCTCTGTCTCTCTCTGTTCTTTCCATCTCTTCCCTCCTCGTTTTTTTCCCTCCCATCTCAGCACATTTCTTTGCTCTTAACGACATACATCAACCCCACTAATTAACTCATAAATCATGTCAATGTACTTGGAAAGTTGAAACTTCTGGTTGAGTGTTGGGGAAGTGGATTTCTATGCGCAGTCTGAGCGTTCACACACACATTTACAGCAGATAATGGCGTTTTCACTCGTCGTTGACAAGAGGTTACATTTAGTTTTGTAAGCTGTCTGTCACAATCGTGGACATCGTGTTCGTACACTTGCAAAGCAAACTTCAAAAAGCATTTTAGGCATTGTAGAGAAGAAATGAGCAGAAATCTTTGACGATGGTGTGCAGCAGAATTACAGACGATCTTTAATGATCTTCCTCTTCTGCACAAAGTTAGGACTTTGAGAGAGCCCCGTCAGTCCTGGCCGATCCTAGCCACCTCCCGTCCAAGGAGTACAGGCCGTTTCCGTCTGGTCACAGATGCAACCTGCCAAGATGCAGGACGTATAGACTTAAGAATTTGCTTGTTCCTGCTGCCATTGGCCTTTTAAAATATGTCAAGGTGATTTTTATTTTGTATTTATTGCGTATAGTCTGTCTGATGTTTTTATAGTTACTGCTGGCTGCATCTGCACCTTCACGAGTGGCTGGAGAGTCTGACCCTAGAGCGACTGTGAACGTCGATACTTGTTGAGGCCGTCACCGTTTCGCCTTCCTCCTGGCGCTCTTTGCAGTGAGGTTTGTGTTTCTCATTTGCTCGGCTTTCTGAATGCCTAGTTGTACCCTTGATCATTTAATGAACAGAATACAAACTTAGCTATTATTAGATCAGCATCACCAGCAGAGGGGACAAAAGTGTAAGTTTGTGCAGCATTAGAGGAAAGGTCACGTGATCATTCAATTCAAAATGGATCTTCCTCTTAGTAGCAGGAATATACTCAGTAGATTTCACTTCTCTTCCCATTAAATTGTGGTGTTTGCTCTGGACGAGAGAAGCGGTTTCATTCGCGCACGCAAGATGGCTGCCACGCGTATCCTGCGTTCCTTTGGAGCGTAGGTTGTGCACGTCTCCAGAAATTGACGCTACGCTTCCGTGAGATGCAATTCAGCCCATGAACGTGGGGGCAGCACGTCAATCTGACCGGCAGGTCAGCGGCAATCTCCCGTTCCACCCACGAGCCCAGGTGGTGGCGGCATGCAGTTGGTTTGCCATTAAACGCAAAAGAAGGTCAGCAGCAGACTTTAAAAAGGAGATTCGTGGCGGGATGTTTACAGTAAAACTCCTGGAGCTGGTCCGCAATTACCGAGATCGTTATGATGTCTCATTAAAACCAAAACCTGCTCGAGTGTCGCTGCGTTTGGTTTGTTTACGTTGCGCAAATTCGGAGATTGTCAAGGAAGATAATCCGGTGTCAGCGAGGGATGATCTGGTCCTGATCTGCCCCCTAGTGGACGTTTAATCCTCCAGGTACACGCAAAGTACGCAGGCAAGTATGTGAACAATGCCGTTTGCGTCGCATACGCCTGTCTACGCCTGCGCGTTGTTAAAAAGCAAGTATGTCGGGGGCTTTAAAGGGAGGTCAAAGAGGCTTAGATAATAGGACCATCAATATACACAACGGACTCTAGGAGTCCATCAGACGCTGATGATGAAACTTTTTTTATTTCAGCTGTTCCCATGGTTCAGTTGAACAGAGTAAGAGGTCACCTTTGGCGCTGCAGAGGAAGCTTCTGTGTTTTTAACGTGAAGCTGAATCAGCTGCGGAGGACAGGAAACTGCCAGAGACCATGTCCTCGGCGTAAACACAGTGCTGTGGGAACTTATTAAGGAGATGCACGCTCACATTCATCCTGCAGCTGATGACTGACACGTCTTTAAAGTCAGCAGCTCTGTTGTGTACTTTATTCAGTTTGAATTGTTTTGAGCCAGAGAGACAGAAAGCCGAGGCCGTCCTCCTGACTGCGGTCTGCTTCGTTGGAGATGTTTTATTTAAACTCTGAAGGCCGGCTGTGTTCGGTCCCTTTCTCATCTCGCTGTTTTCCACCAGAGTTATCAGCACTTTGCTGTGTCCTCCAAAACTGCTCTTAGAAATAACTCGTCATCTGAAGTATCTCCCGAATACACGAGGCCAGTCAGTAAAAGGGTTTTGTCTTAAAACAAAAACATTTAAAAAAAAAAATCCTTTGAACATGTGATATTCGTCCCTTTGTGTCCTTTTTCATCGAAACGTTTCTAAAACCCTACTAATGTTGAAAATGCTCTATTTTACAGTGATTCATAAATAGCATACTTTAAAGTTTAAAGAAAATAAACATAATCTGGTACCAATTAAAAGTGAAATACTGTGGGTAGAGTTCAGTTTGTACATTCCCACTTAATTAAATCTAACTAACTGTCTTTTGGTGCGCAGCATGTCAGCTGAACATGTGACATTTGAAGTATATCAGCATTTCCAATATTAAATTAAGAATGATTTAATTTTTACTTTCTTGAAATAACTTTAAAGGACTAATTAAACTCTAATAACTGTCTTAGAAATCTTTTTTGCATCTCTATTTTCACTGTAAAAAGTTTTGTTATTTTTTTTTCTAATGAAAGTTCCCAGAAAATTGCGGACTCTGAGAAATTTTTCTAAATCTTTTTATTTTGTCAAATTAGAACAAAGACAGCTGACAGACCGCAATGTTGGATCACGTGAACTCTGAATCTTAAAGGTAACTAAATGATTCAGACGTGACAGGATGACTTCTCTGGTTGATCAAAAACACATATTACAAATATGTAATTTATCAACTTTATTTCAATCACACTAAATTGACCCCCATAAAAACGTGGCTGCATCATGAACGTATCGGGTGGTAAATGTGGTGAACATGGCGTTTGTTGGGGGGGGGAGAATGTGTTCAAGATTAATGATGAAAGGCTGCGAGAAACCAAATGAAACTTGTTCACTCAGCTTTAAGTTTCCCTCTCACTGCTGTTTTCTCTCGGCGGCGGCCTCTGGTCTGGTTTCCTTCAGGCTTCTGTCTAATTAAAGTGGGATTAATGAATCGCATTGTAAAACAAAGGCAGACCTCCCGCTCGTACCAGACTCGGCTCGCCGAGGGAGGCCAGCTCAGACAGAGACGGACTGGCGGTGGGAGGGTTTAGAAGTCTGTTTGGGGTTTTCCCCTTTTCAGGTTTTCCATGTTACAAATGTGACACTTATTGATCCCCCTTTTTCAGTTCAGCCTCATTAGACTGAAACAGTTTAGGATCATTTGATCTCACGACTCCCAGCCTGAAGACACAGAGACTGTACTTCATTACATTTTCACTAGATGCAAACTGAACTGTATCAACTGGTCATTTAGACTTTATTGTCCCGAGAGGAAATTCATTTTCACAGCACTGTACACATCAGACACCACCGGCACACAGTCACAACATCCAGGAACAACAGTACGCTCTCAGGCCGGCTCAGCGAGGCCTGTTATTTATGGCTGCGGGGTTCAGGCTTTTCCCAAAGCCGGCCCTCCTGCACCTCAGTGCTCTGTACCTGCGCTCCTACAGCAGCAGGGCAAGAGAGTGATTGAGTGGGTGTGTGATGTCCTGTGCTACTGAGGACTTATTGCTTAATTGTGCTAGGTTGGGTCTTGGCGGTGGTGTCGCTTAAAGTTTGGCCTGGTTAGCAGTTGAAACACTACAATGCAAAATTGGCATGAATGTAAAACAACAAGATTGCCAAAGTCAAAAATAAATAACAAAAGAACAATTCATTTTATACAGTTCATTAAATAAAAAAGTGTTTGTACGTTAAAAAAAACTACAATATTAATAATTTAAAAAACAATATTTAAAAATAAAGTAAATTCAACAGTAAAATTTGTGTTTAAAAAAATAAATATAAACGGGTGTTTGTGTGTAAAAAAAAAAAATATATATAAAAAATAAATAAATGTAAACAGGTGTGTGTATATTAATAGATAAAATAAACAATTAATAAAACAATGAAAAAACTTTATGACTTTATATTTTACGCAATCAGATATCAAAAACTCTCTCGAGTGGACAAAAAACAAAGTTGTTTTTATTATTGTCCCTTTACACGGCGATGAAAGCATAGACTGTATTAAAGAATTGGACATAGCTACCGTGATGTCACTCTTTGGTCTGTGGACTACCGTTTCGATGCCTCGAGTTTGGCATTTTGGCCGTCGTCATCTTGGGTTTTTGGAAGCAGACCTGACCATTTTTGGACGAGAGGGTGGAGCTAGCTAGCTTGGTTAGCAAGGTGCAGCCGTAATCCTCGTTTAAAAATGATATTATCTTGTCTAGCCGACTCCTTGGAGTGTATTTTAGTAAAACCGAACCCTGAACAAGACATTTTTAGGTAACTAAAATGTTCCAATTAACATTCATGGACTGTGAAAAGGGACCTGACACCGACCACACCCCCAAAACAAGTTCATGGCTAGTTACAGTGTGGTGGGTACGATTCATCTCTATCCTGATTGACAGGTTGGAGTGGTTGCGACTTGTCAATCAGCTTGTAGCCCCGCCCTAAAGCCTCCCCTGCTTCCTCGTCTCGGTTCCTCTAAATGAACATCATGCTGTGTTGAAGAAGACTTGAAACTAGCGACTGAGACCAGAAACTCATCAGGAAAGTGTTTACTGAGGGAATAAATCAGCTGACAAGTAGAAACATTTTCTTTCTGCAGCCGCTGGAGTCGCTGGCTGCTGGAGAGGACGCAGGTTTAAGGCGCTTCACTTTTCAGACCCGGGCGTTCGTGTTCAATTAAAGCTGCATTGATACATTTTTGGCAGGAGGAAAAAAAAACAAACTTTTAGGACGATATTTTTGGATATTTGTGCAGTGATTTTAGTTGTCAGGTCTTTTGACTCTTTATATCCCTCTGTCTTCAGATGAAAGGATGCTGCAGGGAACCGACGAAGGACTGAGCCCTACCTGAACACCCCTCCTCCCCCCGACCCTCAGAGCCCTCAGCGCCGCCATCCCATCATGAACCTGCTGTGCCGCGGACGCCTGAAGCTGCTGGTGGCGTCTCTCACGGCCATCGTCCTGCTCACCTGGCTCTACCTGCTGGCTGGAAACCTGGAGAGTGAGTACGAGCACATTTAAAGATATACCTGCGTATTAACGTGGAAATTGACCCAAATTGAGTTCTGCCAGGCATTTTCTCATTACTCAGTACAATCCGAGAATCCTCACTGTAATTTTCATGGAGACTGGCTTTGAAAAGCTGATTTATAATGAAAGAGTGGAGCTGTGGTTTGGGGAATCCAACCAGCGAGAACAGAAAACATCAATTATGAAACATTTTGTCTTTTTTTTTTTTTTTTTGCAACTCAGCTCAATTTCTCTTCGATCCGACTATTAAGTTAAATTTTTAAACACGGAGTTTATTTTCTGTTCGGTTTGATTTTTCATTTCGAAATCCCAATGAGCCACCAAGGCCGCATCAGCGAGCCGCTGTCAGCGCTTTTGTTTGGATCACAGCAGCCGAGGTCAATTCAGAGAATGCTGCCGAGCTGTTTCCTGGAAAAGCGTTTTATAACACACAGATTGACACAGGCCGGTCGGAAAGTCACAGGCACAGCAGCCTGAGCTCAGTTTACAAGTACTGTACTGGTTACAAGTTGCTTTTGTCTTATTATTGGCCAAGATCCTTCGGCGTCGCTTTTTAATGTCCTGAGTACACGTAAGGCTCGTGCAGACTACACGGCTGTCAGTGTTGACGGGAGTCTTGAAGTCGTACACGAGCTGACAGCGGCTGTGTCACCCAACGCTGGTCTCCAAACCACGTTTAGTCAAGCAAACCTGTGAATCGGGAAATGAAGCAACACATGAAACGGCTGTTGTTTGTTATTATAAAGAAACATTCTAAATACAAAGGATATTTGCATGCTAGATATCTGGCTGGCGTCCGCGATGTGTCAGCATTTTGATGCGTCGCTGAGTAGTTCACACACGACTGGCGGCCGCCGATCGATCGCCGATTTACCCCTGATCGCAGCCTGACGGTCGCCGAGCGGCTAATCTGGCAAAAAACTCGTGTATTGTGAGCTAGGCTTTAACCGTCGCTTCTGCACATGAAGGGCTCGGCGGTTAAGTTGGCAATAATAACTATGCAACGTCCGGTTATTTCAAAATAAAACTAGTGGTTAACGTTGTGAAAGATCAGGCTTTGGGTTAAAATAAGTAAGGTAACCGTAACGTCACTGATAACGATCAATGTTGACTTTTGGTTTCACGCGGGAAACAAACGCTGGTCTCCTGGATGAAAGTCCGGTTTTTGACCCACCTCAACCACCTCCTCACTCTGACTTTTCTGTTATTGACATAGCAATCCTACTTTTAGCTGTCATGCACTAAAGGGCTTCCTAATGCTTTGCAAGCCGACGCCAAGGGGTCTTAACCGCGTGTCCGTATGTGACGACTCGGGAGTGAGAACGGGTTTCACGGCAACTCTTGACCAGATTGTCATGAAACGCGGGTGTTCCTGCCGGCAGAGCACCTAAGCATAGCTGAGAGCGTCTGTGGTTTTAACATCATCAAATGCTGAGATTGAAAGCTCAGTCGTGACCTCCGGAAACGGCAGTTAGCGAAACCGGAACTGTAGATGTTCAAATCTCCATTTTTCTGTTCAGGACTTCTCGTCAATGTTGACTTAAAAGTTGAGACTGAAAGCGATTGTATCATGTCTCTGCCTTCCTACAGTAGGTCCATTGCAAACGCAGGACGGACCACAACGCTCTGATCGGCTCCGTTTCCATAACATTTGAAGGGGATTTCTGAAATTGCGGTAAAATAAACTATGAAGCGCGTGGTTCCATCTGCCATCCCTGTGTGAACACATTCTGCTGTACGTGACCAGGCGACATTAATATTTAAGCGGCTGTGATTCTGAAACATTATCACCTAAAATGGATTTGTGTTTTATTAATGCATGAATTCTCCGATCCATTTGCACCCTGTGGTGGTTTTATTGATTTCCGTGGTGATGGAGACGGAGGCTGATGTGCAACAAGGGCGCCGACTCCAACCTAAGACGTAACGGTTAAACACGCACACACATGACCCCCTACTCTTGTTTGTTCTCTCTTTTGGGGCTTACCGGTGGAGTGCAGGCATCTTCTCTTTAAGGCGAGCAGAAGAACATTTCTCATGCTGTGGCGTAACAGTCAGTAAATAAACTTGCGAGGTTGACTGTCAGGTCCTGAAATATACGATAATTATCTCCTAATTGCCATCCCACTAGTGATGACATGTCGTAGCCCTTCCATCACACTGGAGTCCGTCTGTCGTGCCCTGCAGGAGTTTTCTTAAAGAGTGGATTCTTCTGAATTTAAAGGCCCAGTAATCACACTTACTTGTTGTGGTGGAGTACAGCGTGACTTAAGGCTGCGTATGTTTTTCTGAGATATCGCACAAACACTAACGCAGTTTCTGGTAAGTACAGTACACTTTGAGGGACTCGTGGTGGGAAACCTCTCTCGCTCTCTCTCTCGCTCTAACGTGGATGGCCGCTGAGTCGACACGCTGCATGGATCCATGGTGGAGTGAGCTTTAGGAGAACATCTGAACAGCAACACTTCAGAAATAACCAGCGTCGTCTGACTGCAGATCAGATTTTGGTCGCCTCAGCTCTAGTTTCCTCCGACTCCTCGTCTCTCTCGCTCTCTGTCTCGCTCTCCCTTCAGAGTTGCTTTTTTTTGTCCTGACTGTAGTTCAATCCAGTTTTGCCAAAGCAGGTTTTACAGTTTCTAATAGTATAATTGTAGTAAATTATACTATTCAGAATGTGAAAAAACACTATATTAATTACACACACTGTAACAAAGGTAACGACATTTACACAAGCACAATTCTGAGGTACTTAAACCTTGAATATTTTAATGCTGCTTTCTACTTCACTACATAACAGAAGGAAATATTTTACTTTTGTCTCCACTACGTTCATCTGACAGCTAATCTAAAGTTATCTATAAGCGTAAGATTAATCTTTTCTGTTAATGCATCTGTAACAGTAATCAATATAAAAACACACATTCTCCAGTTTAATAGGTGCTTTTATACTTTTTGCAGATAATACGTTTACTTTTAAGTAAACTCCAGTATTTTGTTTTCTACTTTGTCCACTGTCCGATTACACAAATGATAAAAAGCATCTACCTACCTTCCTACTTCCTTCCTCGTCGCTGTCGTTTCCTTTTGCTCTCAGAAGAGGGTGTGAACATTCCCAGCATGCCTCACTTCAGCTGTGGGCCAGCTGCTGCTCCCAAGGGGTTAGAGGGAGAACAAGAGAGGAGAAGGTGAGGAAAGGGGAGATCAGGGGTGAGAAGAAAGAGATGGTGAACGACAGAGAGAGAAGGAAAGTAAGAAGACGAGGTGAGGGGGAAAGAGGAGATGGAGGAAGGAGGAGTGTAAGTGTGTGGGAAAAATACAATGAGCAATGATTAGAGGAGGAGGAGGAGAGTCTGGGAGGAGGAGGAGGAGAGTCTGGGAGGAGGAGGAGGAAGGAGGAATGTAAGGATATGGAAAAAATACAATGAGCAATGATTAGAGGAGGAGGAGGAGAGTCTGGGAGGAGGAGGAGGAGAGTCTGGGAGGAGGAGGAGGAAGGAGGAATGTAAGGATATGGAAAAAATACAATGAGCAATGATTAGAGGAGGAGGAGGAGAGTCTGGGAGGAGGAGGAGGAGAGTCTGGGAGGAGGAGGAGGAAGGAGGAATGTAAGGATATGGAAAAAATACAATGAGCAATGATTAGAGGAGGAGGAGGAGAGTCTGGGAGGAGGAGGAGGAGAGTCTGGGAGGAGGAGGAGGAAGGAGGAATGTAAGGATATGGAAAAAATACAATGAGCAATGATTAGAGGAGGAGGAGGAGAGTCTGGGAGGAGGAGGAGGAGAGTCTGGGAGGAGGAGGAGGAAGGAGGAATGTAAGGATATGGAAAAAATACAATGAGCAATGATTAGAGGAGGAGGAGGAGAGTCTGGGAGGAGGAGGAGGAGAGTCTGGGAGGAGGAGGAGGAAGGAGGAATGTAAGGATATGGAAAAAATACAATGAGCAATGATTAGAGGAGGAGGAGGAGAGTCTGGGAGGAGGAGGAGGAGAGTCTGGGAGGAGGAGGAGGAAGGAGGAATGTAAGGATATGGAAAAAATACAATGAGCAATGATTAGAGGAGGAGGAGGAGAGTCTGGGAGGAGGAGGAGGAGAGTCTGGGAGGAGGAGGAGGAAGGAGGAATGTAAGGATATGGAAAAAATACAATGAGCAATGATTAGAGGAGGAGGAGAGTCTGGGGGGAGGAGGAGGAGGAGAGTCTGGGAGGAGGAGGAGAGTCTGGGAGGAGGAGGAGGAGAGTCTGGGAGGAGAGCAATGAGCAATGATTAGAGGAGGAGGAG